>NC_136061.1:1233632146-1233845475 GCF_964261635.1 Lissotriton helveticus | reverse complement strand
AGTGATGTCACTGACCATGTCATGAATGATGTAATATGTGACATCATCAGCAGTGGATTGCGGGTGCGCGATATATAGTTAGTGCAACTAACTATATATGGAATTTCAATGGTTTTGTGTGAGTAAAATAAGGTTTTCTAAATGCTAATTCCTAACTATATATGGTCTATAACCTATGGTTTTTTCAGTGAATTTTCAAGGTTTTGTAAATGCTAATTCCTAACTATATATGGTCTATAACCTATGGTTTTTTCAGTGAATTTCATTGGTTTTTTAACAGCTAATATCTGTAGCTGTAAAATGTATTCTTCTTTAAATCCCAAAATATATTTTATATGTTTATGAATAATTTTTTTTTTAAATATTTTTTTTTCTTCGTTCCCGCTTCGCGAATCGGGAAGCTTCCCGTTAGCTGACCTTGATGCCGCGAAATAGACCGCGAGCCGGTAAACGTTTCTTTACCGCAAGTGCCGCGTTAGAAAACAACATCGTGACGCCTCCCGTCCGCATGACGTTTCACGTTGTCGCGTGATACGTCATATGACGTGCTACGTTAGCGAACTGGTACGCGAAGCGAGTCGCAAAGCGCAGGTTTCTGGAAGCAAACCGGGAGGCCCTGCAAAGCGCTTAACGTAAACACAGCAAGTCATGTGACTTGGTAATAACACTTTTCATTGGTTCATTTCACTTTTGGTTTCCTAATGATGTAAGACTAGGTCATATAATCTAAAATGAACACTTTTCATTGGTTGAGAACTCTTGTTTTTCCCAAATGATGAAAATCCCTCCTTCTTTCCTCACTCTGACTTTCATCATTGTGAGAGAAAGACCCTTTGTGATCACTGAGCAATGGCTTCTTTAGTAGCTTCAGCTGGTGCTTCCCCACCACCTCCACCACATCCAAGGAAGAGTGGACCACCTGCTCAAGTTATAATTCAGCAAGAAGAGGAAGAAGAGGAAGACGAGGAAGAGCAGGAAGAGAGGCAGTTTTTGCCTGAGGAACCCAGGACGTCTCACCGGAAAGAAAACTTCATTTGGCAATTTTTTAAAATTCCCAAAGGTCAGAAAAAAGTAAATGCAAGATACGTAACTTGCCTTATATGTCAAGATAGACTGTCCAGAGGAACCGAGAAAAAATACAGTTTCGGAAACTACACAATGCATCGCCATATGACTAGGTGGCATCCTAACAACTACAGTGCTGCACAGTTTCGGAACGACCTAGATAATCTCCCTATTATGGCCAGAAGATCTGTTGTACCGGAAGTAACGGGACCAGAGGGCAGGGAGATGGTGCCAAATATACAAATGAGATTTGGTGAAGTAAAACACATCTGCGTATTTTGCGATGGATTCATTTGCTACGGAGAAAGAAGCATCACTCTGATCAACAGAGCTATTGACTATCATATGCAAGTTTGTACGAAACGCCCAAAATAATAAATACTTTTTTTTTGTTTTGTTGCTCCTGTTGAGCCCTTTACAATGAATCGTTTTCATTGCCCCCTCCAAGAAAAACCCCCAAAAATATAAAACTGTTCAGAAAAATTCAAAAAAAGTAAAAAAATGTTCTGAAAAATAATAAAAAAAATATAAAACAACAAAAACAATAAAAAAAAAGTTCTTTTCAGAACTACCTCCCCGTTATTAAAAAATTGGTACAATATTTGGAACTGTGCCAACCTCTATTTCTCTTAGTTCGCTTCCCAGTTCGCTCGCCGGTACGCGAACCGGAAGCGAACCAAAAACAGTAAGTATAACGGAAGGAAACAGACACTTATGTTAAAAGAAAGACAGCTATAGGGGAGTAAACTAGAGATACTATTACCCGTAATCCACTGCTGATGATGTCACATATTACATCATTCATGACATGCTCAGTGACATCATCAGCAGAGGATTGCGGGTTTTTTGGCAACGTGCCTTATCCACGGTTTAATAACGCTGCCTTTTGCTTTATATAAGTTTTCAAATTGTATGAAATATATACCAATAGGTCGTTATGAACCTTTAGGTAGTGCTTTTCTTCATGAGGTCTGGTCGCTTCCATACACATACAGATGTTTCAAAGATGATCAAGAAGTTTATCTGAATGGAGAGGAATGCACTGAGACGCCAGATCATTCACTAATGTGTAGGCACATACAGTTACACGGTTCATGCAACAAACACCGACCAAATATGGCTTGCGTGTTGCAAGGCACGCCAGTTCCTGCTATCATCCCCACGTTCAAGTTGTTGGAAAATGGTAGTTATTTGATGCTCAATAATGAAGATTGTTCTGAGTTAATTAAAAGTATTCCTTTTATCGTAACAGTAAGTGAACGGGTTATTTGCTGCAGAAATGTTCTATTTCCTCCCACACATGAACATAGGGAGTTTTCAATCTGGCCACAAATACCAACCTTGGGAGAGATTTCAACGGCATGGCAAGAATAAGAGCTCTTTTGTCTCAGAGAGAGGTGGCCTTGAGTTCGGCCCGTGAAACTTTCGTGCTTCACATAGCGAACACCCGTACAGAGGTGCAGACCCTTTTCAATTCAGATTTGCCTTTCAATTTCAGCAAGACATGCTCAGTGACATCATCAGCAGAGGATTGCGGGTTTTTTGGCAACGTGCCTTATCCACGGTTTAATAACGCTGCCTTTTGCTTTATATACGTTTTCAAATTGTATGAAATATATACCAATAGGTCGTTATGAACCTTTAGGTAGTGCTTTTCTTCATGAGGTCTGGTCGCTTCCATACACATACAGATGTTTCAAAGATGATCAAGAAGTTTATCTGAATGGAGAGGAATGCACTGAGACGCCAGATCATTCACTAATGTGTAGGCACATACAGTTACACGGTTCATGCAACAAACACCGACCAAATATGGCTTGCGTGTTGCAAGGCACGCCAGTTCCTGCTATCATCCCCACGTTCAAGTTGTTGGAAAATGGTAGTTATTTGATGCTCAATAATGAAGATTGTTCTGAGTTAATTAAAAGTATTCCTTTTATCGTAACAGTAAGTGAACGGGTTATTTGCTGCAGAAATGTTCTATTTCCTCCCACACATGAACATAGGGAGTTTTCAATCTGGCCACAAATACCAACCTTGGGAGAGATTTCAACGGCATGGCAAGAATAAGAGCTCTTTTGTCTCAGAGAGAGGTGGCCTTGAGTTCGGCCCGTGAAACTTTCGTGCTTCACATAGCGAACACCCGTACAGAGGTGCAGACCCTTTTCAATTCAGATTTGCCTTTCAATTTCAGCAAGATGGTTCGGACTATCTTTAACGCATCCTCCACAAAGGCCCTGGCGCACTTTTTTAAAGTTGTTACCAGTGGTCTCGTGACTTCATTTGAGAAAATCTTTGGAGTCATCCCTGCTTTCTTTCATTCTATTTTCTCCACTCTGCTTCGTGGATTGGCATTTTTACTTGCATTACCAGCGGACGCTCTTGTGCTTTTTTACATTTTTAAATATGGATGTCCCTCCTATGCAACCTCCCACCCTGCAGCTGCTGACACTGTTCCGCAATCACATGCTAGAATATTATGGCACAATGCCGTTGGCGATATTAAGCACGGCATATGGATTATCTTTTCGATTCTCCTACTTCACCTGTGTCCAGCCTGTATTTCACTGCCTGACCTGTGATTTCGATTGGGCCATTGATTTGTGTCTCTGCGGACCGGTTTCTCCTGACGTCGACTTTAATCAGCTGATGACTCCTATCATTACTCACGAGTTGGTTTGTCCTGGCGAAAGGATTATGGCTGTGGCATTGATGCATGGACTAATTGGTCCCTGGAATTTACTGGCGGCAGCACAGTCTTTCTTGGAACAGAGCTTTCTTGAAAACCCACCGAGCTGTCCTCTGATGGTGATAGAGGATCCGGTGCTGGGAGAGCACGTATGTTCTTTTCCGCTTTTAAATTGGATGGCTGAACTGTTTTCGGATGAAGACGGTGACTTCCTATTGGAGGCTGTTGCAGCTTATTTTGCATACACAGTTATGTCATAGACCTTTTTCATGTTTGATATGCTGAGTACTAGCATTTCATTGACAATTCATTGACTTATTTGTCAAGTTTTTATTATTTACCTTGCCTATTGGCTTAAGACTCGATAAAGTACTTGGCTGTTTTATTTTTCTTTAGCATTACATTTTCCTAGTTTTTAATGCTTTACCTTGCGGACCGTCCACATATAAACTTGCAATCTGCTCTCATGAGATGGCACTTCTATTATCTTATTCAGTTTGTTTCCGGATCATGGGGAGGTGTCATCTAGGTCCTGGATATCTTTACACCGTGTTAAGTTAGCATGGGCTCATTACCGGTTTAAACGCCATTTTTCCTTTTTTGCAACTTCTGCACACGACACTTAGTTGTTGCTTTAGCTTTCCACCTAGTAGTTCATCGTGGTTTACATGAGAATAATATGTTATTGCTCTACTATCTGCTTTGCTTGTTAAACTATATCTGTACAGCGAGTGCTAAAGTTTCAAGAACAACACGATACAGAATTGTTATGAGGTCTGATCTCCAGGACTTCATACTCATAACATAAGTGCAACTTCTGCCAATTCTGGGCATGAGGCGGGTTTTATATTGCTTTGCCGAACACACATACACAACAGTTGATGCGATTCACATGAAGAGAGAGCTGGTGTATGCTGATGTGATTCCTTCAAATCTAAGACACTAAAGTATGGGCACGCCCTAAACCAACACAAAGAGACCTTCTTAGCAAATAATATAATATGTGTATTAGGGAGGGTGAGATATAAGCAGCCGCGGGCCGTGGAGGGAGTTACGGTGAGGCAGGGAGGCGGGGAGGGGGAGAAGCAGGGTGGAGCCCTCTCTACCCTGCCCCTCCCCCTCCCCGCCTCCCTGCCCCACCGTAACTCCCTCCACGGCCCGCGGCTGCTTATAAGTGTTGCTAACTCTTATTCATTTACAGCATGTTAACTTACTGTCACCATTCGCTTTTTATGTACTAGTAACTATGCTGGTAATTTTGCTACTGATAATATGTGTACTTCTATTCTCCACCCTGCTTCTCCCCCTCCCCGCCTCCCTGCCTCACCGTAACTCCCTCCACGGCCCGCGGCTGCTTATAAGTGTTGCTAACTCTTATTCATTTACAGCATGTTAACATACTATCACCATTCGCTTTTTATGTACTAGTAACTATGCTGGTAATTTTGCTACTGATAATATGTGTACTTGTATTATCTAAGATACTACGCCTGAGAAGACGGCATTAGTAAATAAACATTTCAAATACACATGTGTTCTTCTTAACTCCATGTTCTGGTTTCTAAGAAATATATAACGACCGACTGTTCATGAGTTCCACGTATCCTGAGGTACTATAAGTTCATATTCTGGATTGTCTAAACATTGAGAGTTTGTTATATCCAATGTGACACTGTACCTAGCTTGCTAAGGAGTTTTTGATTACTAACGTGAGTTTTGGAACACCCTAATTCGCCGAGGTTCCAATCCTCTGTCCACAGTTCTGTGTGAGAACAGAAACCCTGCGACAGGGGCACCCCCGACCCTTGCTGGAGCTTCATCACACTTGCGATACAACTCCAGCAATGCGCCACCTTTACGGCACAGATACATCACGCATCTGTGCTGTTTTTGCCCCTTGATGCGCCGCATTGTAAATGCAGCACACCATAGGTGACGGAACAGCGGCACAGAATGACTAACACATCCCTGGTGATGCGCCAGTCATCATAAATGTATCCCTATGCTTCTTATCTTGTTAGAGATGAACCGCCATATGTATCATCAAAGTTTTTTGCATTTCCTAAATAGCGAACTTTAAGGAATAAATAGCGATTCTTTACCATTCCTAGTTTGCGATTAGCTATTTGCTAATTACAAATTACCCATTCATTTCCTTCATTTCCATAGGGCGGTTGGACTCACTTTTAGCTCGAACGGCTGAATGGATTTCCACGAAACTTGGCAAAATTGTAGGCACTGGTAGCCCGATGTGCCTTTGCTATGTCTCAAGATATATGCTCCAGTGGTTTTTACGAAAATTAACTTTGAAAAATATATATTGGGCTACATTGGCCTATATATATGTTGGAGCCCAAATGTAGCCCAATGTAGCCCAATGAAGCCCAATGTAGCCCAATGTAACCCAAAGATGGCCGCCAGACACACAAAAAAACAAATGTAGCCCAAATATCAGCCAGATGTAGCCCAACTATAGCCCAGTGACAGAATGACCAATCAGCTTCGCAAACCTCCGTTACGCGAAGCGGAGCGCTGTTACAGATATATATCTTTTTTTGAACGTTAATTTCTCAAAATCCACTGGAGCACATATATTGAGACCTAGCAAAGGCACATCGGGCTACCAGTCCCTAATATTTTACCAAGTTTCGTGCAAATCCATTCAGCCGTTCGATTATTATTATTTTTTTTTTTTTTTGCCCCGCGGGGCCCTTTTAAAACCTCCACATCAAACCTAGGGGGTCAGCGAGGATCTACTATTCCCCCTTATGGTCATTTGCCCCTTCGCTTTCGCCTCCTCTTGTCTCTCGATCCTACCGAGAGACAAGATGGCGGCCGCTACGGACTGTTTGGAATGTTGACAGACGCCGGAGAACCAATCAGCTTCGCTTCACAAAGCTCCGTTGCCCGAAAAGTACGCGTCCTGGGACGCTGCCCGGTCCGCTGTTACAGATATATATCTTTTTTTAAACGTTAATTTCTCAAAATCCACTGGAGCACATATATTGAGACCTACAAAAGGCACATCGGGCTACCAGTCCCTACAATTTTGCCAAGTTTCGTGCAAATCCATTCAGCCGTTCGGGCTAAAAGTGAGGCCAACCGCCCTATGGAAAACTCAATGTTAAAAACACGTTTTGGGACCCCCCTTTTTTCTCGGCCCCCCCTGGACGAACACCCCCCAAATTTTCAGGGGCTGCTCAGAAACAAAATGTTCCATTTTCCAGAAAATTTCATCCAATTCCGTCCACAAACGCCAAAGTTATTAGACATAGAATTTTCAAAAATCCCATAGGGAAAAAATCCTAACTATATATACCTACTGGCGACCGCCAGTAGGTAATATATATACATATATATATATATATATTACCTACTGGCGGTCGCCAGTAGGTATATATAGTTAGGATTTTTTCCCTATGGGATTTTTGAAAATTCTATGTCTAATAACTTTGGCGTTTGTGGACGGAATTGGATGAAATTTTCTGGAAAACGCCAGTAGGTATATATAGTTAGGATTTTTTCTCTATGGGATTTTTGAAAATTCTATGTCTAATAACTTTGGCGTTTGTGGACGGAATTGGCTGAAATTTTCAGGAAAATGGAACATTTTGTTTCTGAGCAGCCCCTGAAAATTTGGGGGGGTTTCGTCAAGGGGGGGCCGAGAAAAAAGGGGGGTCCCAAAACGTGTTTTTAACATTGAGTTTTCCATAGGGCGGTTGGCCTCACTTTTAGCCCGAACGGCTGAATGGATTTGCACGAAACTTGGCAAAATTGTAGGGACTGGTAGCCCAATGTGCCTTTGCTAGGTCTCAATATATGTGCTTCAGTGGATTTTGAGAAATTAACGTTCAAAAAAAGATATATATCTGTAACAGCGGACCGGGCAGCGCTCCGGATCGCGGACTTTTCGCGGTACGGAGCTTTGTGAAGCGAAGCTGATTGGTTCTCCGGCGTCTGTGAACATTCCAAACAGTCCGTAGCGGCCGCCATCTTGTCTCTCTGTAGGATCGAGAGACAAGAGGAGGCCAAAGCGAAGGGGCAAATGACCATAAGGGGGCATAGTAGATCCTCGCTGACCCCCTAGGTTTGATGTGGAGGTTTTAAAAGGGCCCCGCGGGGCAAAAAAAAAAAATAATAATAATAATCGAACGGCTGAATGGATTTGCACGAAACTTGGCAAAATATTAGGGACTGGTAGCCCGATGTGCCTTTGCTAGGTCTCAATATATGTGCTCCAGTGGATTTTGAGAAATTAACGTTAAAAAAAAGATATATATCTGTAACAGCGCTCCGCTTCGCGTACTTTTCGCGTTACGGAGCTTTGCGAAGCTGATTGGTTCTCCGGCGTCTGTAAACATTCCAAACAGTCCGTAGCGGCCGCCATCTTGTCTCTCGGTAGGATCGAGAGACAAGAGGAGGCCAAAGCGAAGGGGCAAATGACCATAAGGGGGCATAGTAGATCCTTCCTGACCTCTTAGGTTTGATGTACCATTTTGCCAAGTTTGGTGTAATTCCGTTCAGCCATTCAGGCTGTAGACGTATCTAAATGTCCTATGGAAAATTGCATGGGGAAAACACATTTGAAAGTGTTGAAATTTAGAACCAATTAAAATGTTACTTTGGTTTTGTATTTGTGTGTGATGAAAGTTAATTGGTTATGTATATATCTCAAATGAGAGGAAACCACAGCCATTTTGTGATACTACTGTCTGAGGTACATTTGTGAGGAATTTTTGGTGGTGAATTTCTGGTGTTTGATTTACACAGTACTAACACTTCTCCTACTTTTAAAAAGGTGAGTTGTTAATTTGTAAGGGGAACTATGTTGTACACTTGAAGATAATTTGAAAAATGTTTTCTGTTATTTATTTGCAGTCCTTCTGTTATACTAAATACTTGATAAAGTTAGTTTTATATTATGTATTACTAAAAACGATAAATGAAAGTGATTATTTTTTTCTGCAATTTACAGCAAGCAATTTCAAAATAAAATGGCTCAGAATGAAGAGACCGTGGCAATTTCTTTTGAATTGTCCACTACATTGATTGAAATTGACAGCACCAATAATGAAATATTGTCACAAGGAGGAGATGACTTGAATGATTTTTTTGATCAATCTGTTGATGGCGAATTTATCGAATGTTTGGAGACCATAGAGTTACAAGAATCATCATTGCAGACTTTTAATGAGGAGATTCCAGATGAGATGATTGAAGAGGAAATTCCTGATGAGGACATGTTACTAGTTCTTTCAAATTTAGAAAATTCAGAAGAATAAATTTATATTTAGAAATCAAAAATTGTTTGAGACATTATTCATTTTTATTTTTAATTTATGAGGTTGTAGCGAAGTGATTGTAGTATAAAATGAGACTTATAGTATAGAGTGCAACATTTTTATGTTACATGGTAAGTTTACTCATATTTACTTCCCTTCTCCCACTATATTATCTCCAATGTGTATTTGACATCTCTTCTTCATCTCCGGCCTCCTTTCTCTCACTGTGTGTCTCTGATGCATCTTATCGCTGCTATTTTGTGTAATTACAGAAGAGAGTAAAATAAAATAGTTCGGAACGTGAAAAGGGGGCAAAGTAGAGTACCCCTCACCCCCTAGGCCTTCTCAGGCGGTCCCAAAAGGATCAGTTTCTGCTTTCCTGAGAGATTATGGTATGAGTTCCATATACCACAATAACTTGCATTACAACATGCAAGATATATATCTCCTATTACCAACTTTTGGAGATATTCGCGCTAAGCGCCAATATCTCCAAAAACGAACACCTGCCCTGAGCAGTTCTTAGCCATGTTATCCAATGGGAGGTGGATAACATGGCTAAGAGCATTAGCTCGGTAATGCATGAATATCGCTGACTTTTTAGCGATATTCATGCATTGCGGCCGTTTTTTATCGCATTTGCGATAAACCTTGATAATAGCAAGGTTTATCTTCGATAATTTCTGACGATGCTTAGCGGTAAAAAATTCGTTGGTAAGCATCGTTAGCGATAAATATCGCTTAACTTTGGTAATATGCACCAACGTCTGTTAACGTTCGATTCGAAGGAAATGAGGAAGTGTTGAAAAACATTGTTTGCGCCATCTTGCCTTTTTTGAAATGCCACACTTTTGTCGTGCACGGCAGCCATTTTAGATGCTTTGACCAGACCCACTCTCTGCACGCTGTCGATTCGTAGCATGGCTCCCCACCCTCGCAAGCATCTTCCCCAGGCACTGGTCACCCCCGCTCTCTGTCTTATGCATGGGCAATAAACCTCCCCCCATCTGCGCTGCTCTTCCCTGAGAATCACATCTGTGCCCGCCCGACACCTCCCTTTCGCCCTATTCACTACCGCACCCTCTGACACTCCTCTTCCTCTGTGTCCGATTGTCCAGGCTATCAGCTAGTCCTGCAGATGTAGTTTATGGCCTCAGCTGTAAAGAATCACCCCTCTTCAAAGGAGTTATAGTAGATCAAGGCCCACACCCGATGAGATCCGTCACACCACACGCGTTCCTACTATCTGAAAACCATCCTGTATTGTGATTGGGGAGGGGACCGAGCCTGAAGCGGAAGATTCCAGGGATGACTCTTTGTACATCAAAGTTTTTACATTTATGTGTCACATTAAAAATATATAGCACTCCAACAAAGTAGTAGGATTATAAAACTTTAATAACTTATAAATATATACAACAAAACAAAAACAGTAAAAACATTTAAACAACGAAGAGACCGTGGCAATTTCTTTTGAATTATCCAATACATTTATTGAAATTGACAGCACCAATAATGAAATATTCTCACAAGGAGGAGATGACTTGAATGATTTTTTTGATCAATCTCTTGATGGCGAATTTATCGAATGTTTGGAGACCATAGAGTTACAAGAATCATCATTGCAGACTTTTCATGAGGAAATTCCTGATGAGGACATGTTACTAGTTCTTTCAAATTATGAAAATTCAGAAGATGTTGCCTGGGGGTGGGTCGTCAGTAGCAGTCTGTTGTGCGAATAGTTCCAAGGCAGCAGAACGCGCTGAAATCTAGATGGCACGAAGGTGATGTCTAGTAAGTTGCCGCCCAGCAAATAACGGCGTGGGGCGCCGCGGGGGTGAGTGAGTCCAGTAGGCACCACAGCTATTCTTACCGGCATTGCAGAATTACTGCTGGGGACAATGCCTGTGCTGTAGCAGGGTCCCAGCAGAAACAAAAAGGATTCTGTTGAAGATGTTGTTGGTTTTCAATTTGAAAACAGTTCTGGTGTCAACTGCTATGCTAATGTAGTGGTTAATGTTTTGTTTTCTCTAGAAAATGTAAAAGAGGGGGAGGCAGTCCAAAGTTCTGGTAAAAGGGCAAAGGAAAGGATCGGTGGTTTGAACTATCAGTCAAAAAGGGGAGGGGGTGGAACAATTTTTCCTACCGGGTCACAGTGTGCTTTCACCGGAACTGAGGTTTGCAGGATTCTAGTCATTCAAAGTGAGGCTGGCGCCAGCATGGGAGCGCCGACGTCCCGCGGATACAGTTTCGTCACTCCACGGGCGATCATGGCAGTCATTCCCCATCGGGGGTGTCTGCGGGGGTCGGAGACTCCCGCGGCTCCTCTAGAATCTTCAAGGTCGTGGAGGACTACGGTGGTGGAGTCAACCAGTGACCGGGCCATTTCTTTATGCTGGGCCCGCTCTTGCCAGGTCGACCGCCATTTTGAGAGTTCGGTAGCTACTGGCGATCGCGGGGTCAAATGAGCGGACGGGCTCCACCCTGCCGGGCGAGACGTTGCAGCATCGCCACAGTGGAAGAACCCTTTTCCGGGCGCCTGGAGCGCTGAGGGTGCAGGTGGGAAGCCTCCACCTGGGGAGGCGGGAGAGGCCTGTTCGCACCGTCTCTCCCTCCCAGTGCACCCCACGGCGTCTCGCTTGAGATTTGTTATGGCCGGACCAGGCGATGAGGACGAGGGGGGGGGGTCGGAGGCATGTGCAAGACATCCCCCCCCCCAGGGTTGTTGCAGCAATTATTCAAGAAAGAAGAAGTGTCCCGTCCGTCTTCGGGCCGGGCTTCCGGTGGAAGTCGGCCGGACGCCCCTTGCTCTGGCCCCATGAACGGGTTCCTTGGTTTATCGGCTGCAGCCGGATCCCATCGGCCCCGGCCGTTGGTGGCCGGACCGGTAGAGAATGTGGCGGGACTACCTGAAACTGTCAAGGGCCACCGCGGCCGGACTGGGAGAGAGAGGGGAGGGTCGAGGACACGGACATTCCCCCCCCTGCAACTCTCCAGCGTTGTCAATCTCCCTGGCCGGGTCCCGCTGGCCTCGGCCTCGGCCTCTCCTCCGGCTACACCCTACGTGATGATCTCCGAGGCGTGGCAGCAGGACCCGCCTTATATGTGTTGCTTCCGGCTGGGCGTAGCCGAAAACCTGTTGCCCTTTGGAAGTTTCTAGAATGGGGCGGATGTCTGCTGACTTCTATCTTTCCCAGTTTGCCGTTATTTGGCCGTGGCAGGCGGTGGGACAGACACGTTTTGGGGCAGTGAGGGGCGATGTTTTCAGGTTTCTTATTACGGGCTTACTTCTAACGTTTCTTGTTTCTAGGACAATAATAGGTTTTATCATTACGTATTGTTATCGTTTCTTTGTTTGTTATTTACTAAAAAGTTCATCAGTGTCCTACTGATTTTCGTTTTCCTATTCTTTTCTTTCCAGGTTGTTTCATGCTAAAGTTTCTGTTAACAGGATACAGTGATCATTTCGTTATTATTGCATATGTCCTTTTCACTAGGGGTGCTCTCTTGTTGGGCCAGATGACCTATCTCTAGTAAATGGTCCGGGTGAAACAGGTGCATCAATCAGTGGGGAGTAGATAGGCATGACAGATTACAACGGGGGAGAAAGGTCCGCATTACGTACCCTTTCACTACTTGCAAAGATTTTCCTACGTTTATTTGCAAACAGGGAATACCTCCAAAAAGAACTAATTCCCAAACAGTCAATGTTCGGACAATCAATCAATCAATGAGGAATGAAATAGGTACGACGTGTTAAAGGCTTGCGTTACCTACCCTTCACTATCTGCAAAGGGAGAGAGAATATTTCTATTCTTCCTCGTTTGCAGGCAGAGAAGATCCTTAAGAGAACCAACTTCGAACAATTCAATGCTCGATTCAAACAATCAACAAGGGGTACTGTGAACACAAATGAACGCCGCTTATGTACATACACATTGCTATTTTCAACAGGTTGTTCCTAATGTTTCTATTTTAGCGAGGTCAAAAAGAGATCCCATTAGTGGCCTACTGATTTTGCTCGATTCCTTTTGTTTTTTTACACGATGTTTCGCTATCTGCAAAGACTAAACAGAGTATTGCGACTCTGTGCTTGTTTGTAAATAGAGAATGAACCAAAGAGAACAATCAATCAAATGGAGAGAGAAGCAGGCACGACGGATTACAACGGGGGCAAAGGCCTGCGTTAACTACCCTTCACTATCTGCAAAGAGAGAGTACTCCTAATAGAAATGAGGGGTGGGGGGCAGCATTCAAAGCAGATCAGTGTGCATAAACACGAAAATGTTTTTACTTACCATGTACTTGACATTCGACAGCTTATGATATTTGCTATTAAAAAACCATTGAAATTCACTGAAAAAACCATAGGTTATAGACCATATATAGTTAGGAATTAGCATTTACAAAACCTTGAAAATTCACTGAAAAAACCATAGTTTATAGACCATATATAGTTAGGAATTAGCATTTACAAAACCTTGAAAATTCACTGAAAAAACTATAGGTTAGAGACCATATATAGTTAGCTGGACATTTTATTGACATAAAACCAATGAAATTCCATATATAGTTAGTTGCACTAACTATATATCGCGCACCCGCAATCCACTGCTGATGATGTCACATATTACATCATTCATGACATGGTCAGTGACATCACTGATGACATCGCCTTGAGACCCTACGGGTGAGTAGTGCGCTATATAAATGTCCTGATTGATTGATTGATTGATTGTATATATATATATATATATATATATATATATATATATATATATATATATATATAATAACACGCAGCACTCTCACAGTTTTGGGCAGAATAACGATTTATTCCATCTTTTGCAGTGCCAAAAACCTCCCTTCACCAACGCGTTTCACCCTGCTGAGCTTGATCACGGTGCAAAGTATTGTTAGATTAAAATAATGCACAGAAAAAAGAAGCCATATTGTGATGAGGTAAAAATCCCAGAGATGTTGTAAATATAAAATAATATGATCTTGTGGCACAAATATGTCAAATGAACAAAGGACAATATCAAGAATATAGAAATAGTCATGATATACTTTATATTCAATTTTAAATGGGAAAAACACGCATTGTTGGTGAAACACAATTGGGTTATATGTCTCATGAACGATCTGACCCAGAATGCATCATAATGTGCACAATGGTGATCAGATATATAACATAGAAACAGTGAAGGGACTAACAATACTTTGCACCGTGATCAAGCCCAGCAGGGTGAAGCGCGTTGGTGACGGGGGGTTTATGGCACTGCAAAAGATGGAATAAATTGTTATTCTGCCCAAAACTGTGAGAGTGCTGCGTGTTATTGCAACTTGGCGGAAGAATATATATATATATATATATATATATATATATATATATATATATATATATATATATATTCACTGAAAAAACCATAGGTTATAGACCATATATAGTTAGGAATTAGCATTTATAAAACCTTATTTTACTGACACAAAACCATTGAAATTCGCATATATAGTTAGTTGCACTAACTATATATTTCGCGCACCCGCAATCCACTGCTGATGATGTCACATATTACATCATCCATGACATGGTCAGTGACATCACTGATGACATCACTGATGAAAAAAAGTCAATGCCCGACATGTGAAATGCCTCATTTGTAAAGATGTTTTGTCTAGAGGTACAGACAAAAAGTATAGTTATGGTAACTATACTATGCACCGTCATATGCAGAGGTGGCATCCACTGAATTACAGCGTTGCAGAGATGCGTCACCTCCAAGACAACCCACCAACTCCTGTGGCCAGTACATCGGCACAGGTAACTCTGTCGGGACCAGAGGCGAGGGAGACGGTCCCAAATATCCAACAGAATTTTATGCACATGATGATTGTGTGCCTTTATTGTGGTGACCTACTTTCATGTGCAAATATGAGTATCAATTTGATAAATAGAGCATTTGAAAACCACAAGTGCTCAAAACGCCCCAAGAAATAATTTTTTTTTTTGCTCCTGTTGAGCCCTTTCTAATGCCTGTTTTTCGGTGTTCCCCCCCCCAAAAAAACGAAAAAAACATAAAATTGTTCAAACAAACAAAAAAAAAAATATTCAGAAAAATAAAAAAATATATAAAACAACAAAAACATTTTAAAAAAACAGTTCTTTTCAGAACTACCTCCCATTTTTTTAAAAATACTAACATTTTTAGCACTCTTGACTTCATTTTTCTCATGGGTGCGCTTCCCGGTACGCGCACCGGTGAGCGCCCCGTTAGCGCAGCCAAAAAAAACAAGAAAAAAAAAACAAGAGAAGGAGAGCATAGGAGAAAGAGAAAGAGAGAGTAATGTTAAGAGACAGACAGCAAGAGAGAGCAACACAGATGTACTGTACATAGTAAAACAGTGTAAAACATATAACAAAGTGTAAGAGAGAAAATGTAAAAAATATAAGGCTGTGAAACAAAGAAAGAGAGAAGAAGAATACTAAAGCAGAGGCACATGAAGAATGTGAGTGGCTGTAAAGAGTAAAATGAAAGAGAAAAAATGATGTACAAATAAAAGGTAATAACGGAACCAGATTTAAATAACACTGGTAAGGGAGAGAGAGAAAAAAGTACTGTGCATAACTAAAGAGGGATGACATAAGATGGATAACATCGAATAAAGTTAAAACATGTGGATTGACAAAGAAAAAAACTAAAAGAAGAAAAGAAGAAGTAACAGAAAGGGAATAATTGAAGCAGCCAAGAAATGTAAATAACGTAGTGTGCTTGAACTTCAGGGAGAAAGCATAATCAACAAGTAGTGAAAGAGTGAAGAGACAGAGACAATTACAGTAAGATAGACGGACTGAGTGAACGGGAATGAAGAACTGTGAGAACAGAGGTACTGAGAAAAGGAGTGGAAGGAGTGCAGTAAGTAAATCACCCACACAACACAACAGCTACCCTACCTCAAAGCACTCTAAAATATTATTTTACTGTTTCTCTTTGTTTTCCCCTTGTTACGCTCCCCGGTGGACTACCCATAGTAAAAGTAAAGAGGGGTGATAGAGGGAGAAATATTGAATTAGGATAACACATGGTGAGTGACAAAGAGAGATGACAAAGAGAGTAAAGGGAACAGTACCTGTATGGGCTTGAGTACAACAGCAAAAAAAGATAAGTAATGCAGTGTGTGTGACTTACAGGGAGTTAGTGGGTGTAGGTCAAAGTGTGGGTGTGTAAGGTGTGTCTGTGGGTGTGGTTGTGTGGAGTGTTTTGGTGTGGGTAGAGATGAGGGTGTGTGAAATATGTGTGAGAAGTGTATGAGTGTGGGGTGTATATGTGTTCGATGTATGTGTGTGTATGGAATGTGTGTGTGTTTTTGAGGAGTGTGTGTGGGAGTTTTTTTTTGTGTGTATGATGTGTAGGTGTGGTGTGTGTGTGGGGTGTATGTTACAGGTGTGTGTATGTGTTGGGAGGGGGATGAGGTATATGTGTAGGAGTAAGGTAAATAATTAAGAAAAAGAGAATGAGTAAATGAGCAAAGGAAGGGAACAGAGGGTAAGTGAAGTAAAGAATAGGGATCAAAAGAAGTTGAATATGAGAGGGTAAATAATGAAAGGGGAGTAAACATGGAGAATAAAAATAAGTGAGAGAAGCAGAGTAAAAACACAGGAGTGAGGTAGATTGAGAAAATGTTAGTGACCTTAAAGCAAAGGGTGATAACAAACTACATTTTTTTAGTCATACTTACCATATAATAAATGTAACTATAATTTTTTTTACTACAGTTGGTATCTGTGAAAGAGAGAACAAATATATGTTATAATTAGTAAAATATGTATTTTAAATTAAAAGATACAAATGAAGAGCTAAAAACATCATAACACTCTATTTAGAAATAAAGTGAGAGTGAAGAACACAGAAAGGGAAATAAACTAAGGTAGAAGGACAAAAAAAGGGAAAAAGAAATAGAAGGAGAGCAAATTACAATGAGTAAGGCATATAGATTCACTAAGAAAAAGAGAGAGAAGTACAGAGAAATGAACTGAAGGTAAGAAAGATACTAAAACAATGTGAGTTAGCAAAACTAAATCAGGAAACACAAGTAAGTAAAAAGATAATGACTGAGACAGAAAACAGTTTAATTAATGATGCATTTAGAAGAATGAGGAATAGAAGATAACTGAGAGTAAGTGAAGAACAGTCATAGAGTGAAAGGATGAAGGGAGACAGAATAATATACAACAATTGAAGGAAATGGACTAAGGAAGTTATAAGGTAGACACACTAAGAGAAAAACAGAGTGAGGTGGAGTACAATGAGTGAGAAAAGAAAAAAAGTAAGTGAGCAAAAAAAAGGAAAGAGAGGAGAACACGACTAAAACAGTGCTACTGAGAAAAAATATTTTGGTGATGAAAGTAAAGAGAAGGACATTGAAAGAAAGGAAATGATGGATAGTAACAGAACCAGAGTAAAAGAAATGGGATGAAGAACGACGAGAGAGGAGCAGTGAATTTGTTGTAAAAGAAGTGATAGAAGGTAGATAAACACAAGTGAAAATAACACAAGTAGAGTGAGGCACTGAGCACAGAGAAGTAGTGAACGAAAAATAGAGAGAAGAGGTCAAAAGTAAGAAGCAAACAAAGATAAGCGAGGGAGAGTGGATGCCAGAGAATGGGAATACAATTTAATTTACACAATCAAAGTATAGAATAATTTCTACAACATGTTACATAGTTTATTTTTGCTGTTCTCAGAATATATTGAATTTCACTTAAAGCAGTGAGTTCAAATTACTCCTCATATGACAGCGGGAAAAAAAAACCACAATCTAAAAGATTGTGTTTTAAAAAAAAACTTACATACTGACAAACAACAAATGTACGCTAATCTTTGATTGACTTACTTTTCCTTGAGGCCAAATAGTATATCATGGAGGTCCTTTTCTCGTTAGATAGTATTTTGCTGTTCACTTAGAAATCCATTTCATCGACTTTCTACAAGAAAAGCTCCAAGAACATCTTCAGTCATGACTCTTTACTCATTCTTGCACCTTTCCATTTGGCCAAATAGTGTCAGATGTATGAGTATATATGAGTACTCCTCCCGTCTTCATAGGCCAATTACCTTTACCTAAATTTTGGCTGTAAAAACACTAGGTATGAATTTATAAAGCCAAAAGGCAAACGTTGTTTGAAAGTCAAATGAGTGTCGTTACATTGGGTCCAACCTTTAGAAGTTTTTAAATAGCATGTGTAATGCCCTGATGTTGTAGAAGGACCGTCATGAAAAATAATAGCTACAGTTGCAAAGGTTCTTCCTGATATCGATAATTGAGTAGCCACGAAATTTTTAATAGAAGTTGTCAATTTAGTTCCATCAGGTCTACATCGTTGGAACATTAAAATAACATAGTGACCATAATTTTGTAGAAATAATGTGGACAGCATTGCAGACTTACATTGGGTACACACCATATTGTGATCCGCTGCTTTAACTAGATTATTGAAAGACACTGATTTGCAGTCTGGTAAAGTTAAATATATAAATCTTTCAGAGTCTATTCTAGTAGTACTTGATGAAGCACAGTTATCACAGTCATGTTGCCATTGATAAGAAAGGCCAAATAGATTTTTTATATCTACTCCTTCATCTTGTAATACATCAAACATATACATTAAAAATTCCTGACAATCCTGCTGAATATTCTGTGAAAATTGATTTTGACCTGAACATATATCTAGAAGATTTCTAATTTCTGAAACACTTTCTATTTTAGCTCTATCACTACTACATTTCTCTAACACAGAATTCAATAAACAGCACAATGTTTGTTCCCGATTTTCAACAATCTGTCTTTGTAAATTTTGAAGAAAAAAAACAACATTAACTACTACATTAGCATAGCAGTTGACACCAGAACTGTTTTCAAACTGAAATCCAACAACATCTTCAACAGAATCCTTTTTGTTTCTCTTTACAATTACACTTTTATCTACTTTATGCCTTTTTGCTGATACCTCACTACAATTACTCTCATTTCTTCTTTTTCGGCCTACCACACGTTTTTCAATCAGAGGATATTGAGGCAAATGTGGAGCATACTCTCTTCTTAACCTATTGTATTCTTTTACACAATCTAAATCTGCACAAATCTTTGTTTCATCACACTCAATCAAGTACAATCCTGCTAAAGTTCTGACTCGTGATAATGCCACATATGCCATACCCTCTTTAAACACAGAACTTCCAATGTTCACCAAAGTGCTATCTACACTTAAACCTTGAGACTTATGAATTGTCACCGCATATGCCAAACAAATAGGAAACTGTTTTCGGCGAACATATAAGTCTTTCACGAGCAAAAATCTAGCTGAACAACGACAAATTTGTTCTATTTCATCAATGTCAACAAATTTAATTTTTTTAATTTCAATTCCATTTCTATTTTTGTAATTCAGAAAACCAACAACATAACCCATTGCTCCATTTACTAGACCTCTTTCAACATTTAAATTCCTTCTTAAAATGACACGACAATTCAAACACACATTCAGAGTCTTTTCAGAACCAGCAGTTTTAGATATAGTCTTCTCTAATGAATCCAATTTTGATTTCAAATTTTCAGACAAAATAATTGTTGCTCCCATATGCTCTATTTTATCAATAGCTTCCAGTTTCACTATCTCTTCATTTTCTAACTGTAACATTTTGTTGTTGAACATGGAACATTCTTTCAGAGTTGGCAACAAACATATGCCAGATTTCTTCTCGTCAATTTTCTTAAATATGTTCTTTGGAAGAATGTTTTCATTTGGGTAAAAATTTGAAATTAATCGTGCATGTAAAGCTTCTTTCCCTTGCTGACTTACTTTTCCGATCCTTACATCTTGTAGAATATTTTTATAATCTTCATCATTTGCCTGCCGCATATTTTGAAGCAGTTCTGCATATTTAAAGTTTAACCATATATTAACGTTTCCGATGCTCCCTAAGCACTTCCTGGTATCTTCATGTGTGAGCATTTTGAACACAGGTTGTCCTTTCACTGGAGTCAACTGCAGAAGATCTCCAAAAACAATAATATGTTTTCCACCAAATAAGACATCATAGTCTGTTCTAAGAATTTCTTGCATTCTCAAATGCACAAAAGCAAGCATGATATTTGACACCATGCTTACTTCATCAATGATAAGAAGTTTCATTTTCTTCAGGACTCTCGAAACTTCGGAACACGCATCTCCTGATAGCTTGTGATACTCCAATTTGTTATCATGCTCCACTGGCAGCATCAGTAAACGATGTAAAGTAATCCCTTTAATGTTATGTGCTGCCAGCCCAGTTGGAGCAGTAACAACACAAGACAGCGGTGATTCAGTCCTTTTCTGCAGATAAGTTGCAATGGCTTTAATCAGAAAACTTTTTCCAGTTCCCGCTTCTCCACTCACGTACAGTTGGACAGGCTTAAATGATGTACATGAGCACTCTTTTTTCTCATGACTGAATCCATGTTCAATCTGTTCTGTGACTTCGTCATATATCTGTTTCTGCTCAAGGTTTAGTTGTTTCACCAAATCTTCTAAGTTAACTTCATCATCTTGACCTTGTTCCATAGCTCTTTCCACCTCATCCATGGCAGTAGCAGCTTCATTTTGGATAATTGGTCCTCCTAGTGGATCCTGACTCAATGAAGCAGAACTCTGACTGCCTTGAGAACTGTCTTTCGCAATCTCTGCAGCAATTGTGGCTTCTTGCTCTATTTCTTCATTCAACATTTGCAGATAATTTGGAAAAACAAGACATTCTATGGTATCCTTCGTTGCATTAAAGGAGTCTTCATAACAGAGAAAATCTCCAAGAAGTTCCTCTTCTTCACGCCATGGTTTAAACAGTTGCAAAAGAGCCAAATAATAAAATTATCTTTTATCTGGATTATCACAACTCAATTTGCGATGATTAATCAAATGACCTTTTTCTGTTTCACTAGACATCCTTCACATCCAATGACTCCATATATTCCATTATTGATATCTTCTCTGATGTTCCTCTTATGAATATATCTCTGCAGAACTTCATAGAGACAAGCGTTCTCAAGGTGATGACTTCTATTTGGATAGTATGTATCCAACATGTTTGTCTTCAAAATATCTGTACTTTCTGGTTCTTTCTCCGCCAAATACTCTATCTCTTGTACAGATTTCAAAACTCGATTTCGTGTTGCAGCAAGACCTAGACTCACCCAAAGGATGGTTCTAGATTTGGCATAGAGACTTGCTGACGACAATCGATCAGAACATTCATACGCTCCAATTTCTCGATGCGACAACATCTTCAGACTGTAACTGTATAATTTCTTGCTTAGACTCTTTTCATGTGAAATGTCCTCCCACATTTCCTTTAGTTCTGTCTTTTCTTTTTTTGTGATGTAAGACGTCACATATCGAGCCACAGCAATAGAGTTGTCAGCAACGAATTGAATATCCATGTTAGCATTCCACATGGACAAAATCACTGGGTTGTAGTCGTTGATGTACTTGGACTCTTCGTCTCTTTTTAAATTGTATGTATTTTTGGGTGATTTCCTCGTCACAGTATGTCGCAGAGAAGACATCAAATTATTTACTCTTCCTTTAGAAATCACTGGTCGTGGAAAGCTGAAACGACATTTTGTGTAGATCTTGTCCTTGTTTCTGAATTTTCGACGACAGTACTTTCCACAACGATGTGATTGAAAGCGTAAAACTTGTTGCCTTAAACTGTTTTCTTCCGTAGTTTTCGGAACAGCACATGTTGAATACTCTTCAATGAAACTCATCACTGTCTCATCCGAATCTGTTCCAAATTTGGGTGCATCTTTAATCCACAACAACATATGTATGTGAGGAGCACCTCTCGCTTGATACTCCTTTCTCCAAAAGAAATCCAAAACCTCTCCAAGGGGAGGATTTTTTTTGTTGGTAATAAAAGAAATAGCTTCAAATCTATGATTAAAATATCTGCATACATTCACTGGATCCAAAGAGCACAGTTCTCCAGGTGTTTTGAATTCTATATTTTGTATATTAGCATTGGCCTCTCGTAGAAATTGAAGTAAGTCCTCCCATGCATACTCGGCACAGCTAAGAGTGAGGAACCATGTAGGAGTTCCTAAGTTTCTTAGCATACATTTCAATTCCCCATGGCGACGGTACCAATACTCATTTGTACCACGCTGACATGCCATGAGATTGATTAGATGAGATTATAAAATATTATCTTGCAGATTCACTTTCTCCATAAAGTCCCTCGCCGAAACATTTTGTAGATGTGCTCCACTTTTCAGAATATGGTTTACTGCATAAGAAATCCCAGACAAGTCACTTTCATACAGTAGATGAAACAAATAGGGAATGCATTGACGAAACCTTGCATCTTCAGCATATAATCTTACAGTTCGATATTCAGATGCAGGAATTTGAAGTGGTCGATCGTCATATCGTCCACCTCGACCTGTTGGAAATAGCTGTGGAAAACAACGAGCTTCCGAACTTTCTTCCCATACACTAATGGGACTTCCTTTTACTGTTTTCATTTGAAACAAGTCAATTGCATTCCCCATTACTTCTTTGGAATGTAAAGGATGAGCAGTATAATGTTCATATATTTCTTCACTTCTAGACACATCAACTTTTTCAATTTGGCCGCCTGAACAATCACTGTCTTCATCTGTAGCTGTTTCCTCTGCTGCAACACATACATCTTTGTAGTACTCATTGTTTTTGACTAATTACAACGTTGCCTTTTTGACTTTCCTAACATCCACTAAATCTTGCCAGATTTTTTTACTCTTTGTTGGAACCCCATTAACTAGAATGACTAAAGGTTCCTCTTCTACTTTTTCTATACCAATTGTATCAATATTTTTTTCAAATCTAGGGGCAAATAAACAACTCTTCCCTTTAATCCTCTCTGCAAATCTGTAGGAGGCAATTTCCCTATCTTAGGCTCCATGCGAACAATTGCCTGAAAAGGATGGACACAATGAATCAAAATAGACTTATATGTATTTAAATCTATCAATTCACGGGGAATGTCTATCAACTCCAGATTATTATGAACAGCTCTAGCAGGCATTCTGTTTTGATTTAATTTGTCATAACAATATTTACAAATTCGCTGATCAGAACTCAAATCAAAAGAATTCTCCACCCACAAATAAGTTGCTAAATCTTTCCACTCATAATTATCCATCTTTTTAAAAGAGCACTGTTTAATTGTTTAAGCTTAAGTGCTGGACTTTTTGCATAATACAACATTCTCACTAATTTCCTCATTTTGGTATGATGCACTGCTAACATCCTAAAATGATGAAAAACACTCTGACAGACTTTTCTAGAAAGACAAGCCATTGAATGGCCTTGCAAACCTGTGATTCCTCTCACTCTGCAAGGATCTAAGTCTTGCAACAACTTCATTTTCTGCTTTAGACTTTTCTTACTATATGTACGTAAGAAATTACAAAACAAATCAATTGATTCCTGTCGCACACTACAAATACTACTACACTTCCAAGTGTACACTGGACCCTTAGTACGTCTCCCTAGAACTCCATCAGATAACACCTCTTCTGGTTCTCTAGGCACAAGTTTCTCTTTTTCAATCGGACAACCGCCTTTCACTTCATACGCTCAACCACTGGTGTCAACTGCATGCACTAAATCATTCTCCTGGAAGTAACTCTCCTCATTAAAAAATTGGCTCACAACTTGAACTGTGAATCCATTCTCCAGAAAAAACTTTACAAAAATTAGTCCGATTAATTACTCTTTTCCATCTACTGTTTGATTTGAAAACATCAATTGTCTTGTTAAGTGTCCTAATTCTATTGATTATTAAAATAAATAATTTTTTCTTAACTTCAAAAGCCTGATCAACAATTTTCTCTACACTTTTCTTTTTCTTATAAAAAGCAGCTCTCTGTTTACCTTTCCTAATGTTTTTTAACAAATTTAAAACCACCCTATTGCGAAACATTCGTCTACGAATGTCTCTAAACTGATTCTGTCTTCTATTCCTATACATATTATTCTCTCCTGCTCCAGTTTTAGGATTCTTTGAAGTTCTCTCCTTCCTTTTCAATTTTACTCTCTCATTTTCTTTTTCTACATGGTGTCCATTATTTTTTCTGGATGTACATATGTTGCGTAAAAAAGACTTAGTTGTCTTACCAGGAGCTTTGTTCCTGTTTTTTGAAGTATCTGTTGTGGAAGAATGCTGTAATTCTGTTGCTGTTTTTGATTTTTCCCGGTTACGTTCTTTCTTTGTCCTTTCCTTTGTGGGCATCTTTGCTTTTTCTTCAAATAACGATTTCAATCTGTGTTAAAGAAAAACAGTAGCACATTATAGACCACTATTACCAAACAACAAAGCAATGACAAAAAGCAAACAATCAATACAGGGTTTCAGATCAGGTGAGGATTCTCCAGTGGTGCACAAAAGGTGAGGACTGTATTGAAAAATATAGTGGAAGACAGCTCTGTCCACAACTACAAAGAAGATCAGACCTATGTCTAACTCCACTGCACTCTTATACACAGGCTTCACCACCTATGCTTCCCAAGAAAATATTGAGTTATATAGTTATATAAAATTGTATTTTATAAAATTGTGAAGCTCCATGAGAAAGCGTTTGCCTCAGTCTTATTCCTGTTGTGAGGCACGTGCAAGATTTTGCCTCAGTCTTATCCCTGCTGTGAGGCAGATGATTGTAAATAGGATCTGTGCTGTGTTTCCTAAATGTGATATCAAAAACGATTTTGGAGAAAATGATTGGTTTTTACATTTTTGATTATAATGTGGCGCAGAGGTTTAAAAAGTGACGCATCTACCTACATGCATCAATTTTTAAATATGCAGCAAAAAGGTACTTGTTTGGGTTTTCCTGGGGAGCGTAGTTGGTGAAGCTTGTGTCTAAGAGTGCAGTGGACTAGGCTTCATGAAGCATATACCTGTCTGCATTCTTAGACGCAGGTGTCAATTTGACTCTTTACAGTGATGTTAGCTGTGTTTTAAATCAGTGTAGGAATCATATTGAGTTTGTTTGCATAGAGGAATTGTATTTTGTAAAATTGTGAAGCTCCATGTGAAAGCGTTTGCCTCAGTCTTATTCCTGTTGTGAGGCAGGTGCAAGATTTTGCCTCAGTCTTATCCCTGTTGTGAGGCAGATGATTGTAAATATGATCTGTGCTGTGTTTCCTAAATTTGATATCAAAAACAATTTTGGGGAAAATAAATGTATTTTACATTTTTGAGTATAATGTGGCACAAAGGTTTAAAAAATGACGCATACATGCGTCACTTTTTAAATATGGGGAAAAAGGTACATGTTTGGGTTTTCCTGGTGAGCCTAGGTGGTGAGGATTGTATCTAAGTGTGCAGTGGACTAGGCTTCATGAAGCATATCCATGTCTGCATTCTTAGAGACAGGTGTCAATTTGACTCTTTACAATGATGTTACCTGTGTTTTAAATCAGTGTAGGAAGCATATTGAGTTTGTTTACATAGAGGAATTGTATTTTGTAAAATTGTGAAGCTCCATGAGAAAGCGTTTGCCTCACTCTTATTCCTGTTGTGAGACAAGTGCAAGATTTTGCCTCAAAACACCTGTGTCTAAGAATGCAGCAGAGATAGGCTTCATAAAGCCTAATCCACTGCACTCTTAGACACAAGCCTCAACACCTATGCTCCCCAGGAAAGCCCAAACAAGTACCTTTTTTTGCCCCATATTTAAAAAATGACACATGTAGGTAGATGCGTCACTTTTTAAACCTCTGTGCCACATTATATTCAAAAATGTAAAAACCATTTATTTTCCCCAAAATCGTTTTTGACATTACATTTAGGAAACACAGCACAGATCCTATTTACAATCATCTGCCTCACAGCAGGGATAAGACTGCGGCAAAATCTTGCACCTGCCTCACAACAGGAATAAGAGTGAGGCAAACAATTTCTCATGGAGCTTCACAATTTTACAAAATACAATTCCTCTATGCAAACAAACTCAATAAGCTTCCTACACTGTTTTAAAACACAGCTAACATCATTGTAAAGAGTCAAATTGACACCTGTGTCTAAGAATGCAGACAGGGATATGCTTCATGAAGCCTAGTCCACTGCACACTTAGATACAATCCTCACCACCTAGGCTCCCCAGGAAAGCCCAAACATGTACCTTTTTTCCCCATATTTAAAAAGTGACGCATGTGTGCGTAATTTTTTAAACCTTTGCGCCACATTATACTCAAAAATGTGAAATCCATTTATTTTCCCCAAAATCGTTTTTGACATCACATTTAGGAAACACAGCACAGATCATATTTACAACCATCTGCCTCACAGCAGGGATAAGACTGAGGCAAAATCTTGCACATGAAGCTTCACAATTTTACAAAATACAATTCCTCTATGCAAACAAACTCAATATGCTTCCTACACTGAGTTAACACATGTAACATCATTGTAAAGAGTCAAATTCACACCTGTGTCTAACAGTGCAGTCAGGGATAGGCTTCATGAAGCCTAGTCCACTGCACTCTTAGACACAAGCCTCACCACCTACGCTCCCCAAGAAAGCCCAAACATGTACCTTTTTGCACCATATTTAAAAAGAGACACATGTAATTAGATGCGTCACTTTTTAAACCTCTGTGCCACAATATACTCAAATATGTAAAAAACATTCATTTCCCCAAAATCGTTTTTAACATCACATTTAGGAAACACAGCACAGATCCTATGTACAACCATCTGCCTCACAGCAGGGATAAGACTAAGGCAAAAGCTTTCACGTGAAGCTTCACAATTTTACAAAATACAATTCCTCTATGCAAACAAACTCAATATGCTTCCTACACTGAGTTAACACATGTAACATCATTGTAAAGAGTCAAATTCACACCTGTGTCTAACAGTGCAGTCAGGGATAGGCTTCATGAAGCCTAGTCCACTGCACTCTTAGACACAATTCTCACCACCTACGCTCCCCAAGAAAGCCCAAACATGTACCTTTTTGTACCATATTTAAAAAGAGACACATGTAATTAGATGCGTCACTTTTTAAACCTCTGTGCCACAATATACTCAAATATGTAAAAAACATTCATTTCCCCAAAATCGTTTTTAACATCACATTTAGGAAACACAGCACAGATCCTATGTACAACCATCTGCCTCACAGCAATGATAAGACTAAGGCAAAAGCTTTCACATAAAGCTTCACAATTTTACAAATTACAATTCCTCTATGCAAACAAACTCAATATGTTTCCTACACTGAGTTAACACAGTGTAAAGAGTCAAATGTATTTCTATTAAACATGCACACATTTTTTATTCCTTTTAAAAAATTTAAAAACAATTTTTTCCCCCAAAATCGTTTTTTACATCACATTTACAAAACACAGCACAAGTCCTACGTAGAAGCATTCCATGTCACGACTAAAAATTCACAATTTTACAAAATACAATTACTCTATGCAGTAAAAACTTTTTACCAAGCATTATCAAAAAGCATGACACAAAGCAACATGTAAAGACCACAATTTTCTTCCAAATCTTCTCCATAGAGTATACAAGTCTCTATGTATATTAAATGAATCATAACTCACCTTTACAAATGCTTTAGGACATTCACAACAGTGTCATATACACACACCAATATTTCTTTAGCAGAGCAAAAGGTATGTCCTCCAAGCACTGCAAACCATAAAGGCACAGAAATCCTCTAATTCTACACAGATCCCTTTTTGTTAACCAATTAAAACTCTTCCCTCTCTATATTCAAACCAACACCCTTCCCCCCTCAGCCCTTTCTACCTGTTACCATAGCAACTCCCTCCTCACTGAGCTGCCAGGGTTAAAAGTTTATTCTACAATGTTGCAAATCACCTCTGCAAGGATGTTTGACCTGCAAATACACCAGCTTATCTGGTGTAAGGTTTCTTTAAATAACTTTATTTTAACCATTCAAATTACTTCTTACACAGAACACAACCATGCACCCTAACTTTCAGTTTTCACCTATCTCATTCTACCAATCATGTGCACTGAAACTCCACAGGTTTTTTTTTGCAAACTCCTATTATTCCCACTGCCATTTCTTTTCCACACTTCATCTAACTGCACCAGAATCTCCTCTGACCATGTATTCTGTCTGGATTATTGGACATAGCTATATCCACTGGGCTCAAAGGTATGCTAGTACCAGAAATTTACACAACCTTGATTTATCAAACGTGAACATAAAATGGATTGGCCAGAGAGGATTAAAATGTCACCAATTGATTCCATTGGTGAAAACCTTTTTGCATTTGCCACACCCTGACCTGTTAAT
The DNA here is from genome assembly GCF_964261635.1 of Lissotriton helveticus. Classification (NCBI taxonomy): domain Eukaryota; kingdom Metazoa; phylum Chordata; class Amphibia; order Caudata; family Salamandridae; genus Lissotriton; species Lissotriton helveticus. The sequence goes on along the minus strand of NC_136061.1, from coordinate 1,233,817,077 downwards.
TGTGCACTGTGGAGGAAATGACTTGGGCACTTTGACTGGGGTAGGTCTGGAAATGCTTTTAAAGGACACCTTTGAGCAATTGATGGCACTTTTTCCACAAACTGCCATGGTATATTCCAATATATGCCAAAGGCAGAAATGGAAGTGGTCCAACCAATTTTGTCCACAATTTGAAAAAGCACGGAAACATGTGAATAAATCTGTTTCTGCTTACATGAGAGACTATGGAATGGGTTCAATATACAACAACAACTTGCGTTACAACATGCAAGATATTTACAGAGAAGATGGTGTGCACTTCTCAGATGAAGGGAATAGAATATTCCTCCTGAATTTAAGACTGTGCATTGGTACCTACTTGTAGTTACCTAAATCAGCCACAGAACCCAAAAGCCCTTTTCAGGGCTACCCTATCTCTGATCACTCCAAATGATTATCTTTTTCTAACTTTTTTCACTATTTTTCATCAAAGTACGCTCCCCGGTACGCTTCCAGGTGCGCGTACCGGGCGCTCCCCCTGCGAAAATGTAAAAAAGTATTTTTTTTTTTGGGCCTATATGGGCCTCCTAAGACCCCCTCAGAAAACCTAGAGGGTCAGGGAGTGCCAACTGTGCCCCCTTATACCCATTCCCAATGTTGTTTGTCCGCCATTTTCTGACTCAAATCTACCGAAACACAAAATGGAGGACTCCCGTAGCGCTGCTGGTACGCGTACCGGGGCGCGCACCGGGAAGCGCTCCCGAAAAAATAATAAAAGTTAATTTACATAAAAACCACTGGAGACACTTTCACCAAATATAGAATAGGCAATTCTACATACCAGTCCCTACCATTTTCCCAAATTTGGTGGAATTCCATTCAGCCATTTGGCCTGTAGCCCTGTCTAAATATCCTGAGGTAAATTACATAACAAAAACACATCTGAAGTGTTAGAATTGACAACCAATTAAAATGTTACTTTCATTTTCTATGTTTTTTTCCTGACATTTGATTGGTTATGTACATGAATATAAATGAAAAATGAGAGGGAAACACGGCCATTTTGACTACAACTACCTGAGGTACATCTTGAAAGGATTTTCGCATTTTTTCTTCTCCACCTCTCTCTAAAGTAAGTTGATAATTTGTAAGGGGCACTTTAAGTTAATTTGTAAAAACGTTTTCTGATAATTATTTACTGTCCCTCTGCTATAGTTGTAGATAGAGCTAGGCTCCTCTGTTATATTTATTGATTGACTTAGGCTTCTCTGCTATAAATATGAATTTACTTACGCTTCTTCACAAGCACTTTTTTTTATTTCTACTTCCTGCCTGTTACCATACACTACCCAAAGTTAACTTAACTGTTAAAAAAACAGAACTACCTGTCTGAACGTAAACACAACACTGCCCTAAATCTACTGATATAGTTATTTTTTATGCAATTTACAGCAAAAAAATGGAAGGGAAGCAAGAAAATATCAATATTTCCTTCAAGATTACATCTGAGGAGATTCTAAATGAAGATTTTTTGGATCAAGATTTTATGGATCAGTCTTTGGATGAACAATTTATTGAATGTTTACAAGACATAGAAACATGCATGTTTGAGGAGATTCCAGATGATGTAATGCTGGAAGTTTTATTGAACTATGAAAATTCTGACCAATAAATTTGTATTTAATAATTAAAAATTGTTTGAGACATTATTCATTTTTATATCTAATTCATGAAGTACTACCAAAATAATTATGTTTATATTATAGTATAAAGTGAAACTTACAATATACTGTGCAATTTTAAAACATCATAAGGGAGCAGGGTAGACAACCCATGATCCCGTATGTCTTCTCAGGGAGTACTTAAAGCATCTGTTTCTGCTTTCCTGACAGACTATGGTATGGATTCCATATACCACAATAACTTCTATAACAACATGCAAATTATCTACAGAGTAAAAGGTGTACATTGAATTTAAGACTCTGCATTGGTACCTACATGTTGGTACTTAAATCACCCACAAAACACAACAACTCTATTCAGAGATACCCTACCTCTAAGCACTTTAAATTATTATTTTAGTGTTTCACTGAGTTTTCCCCATGTGTGGGGGTGGGGGAGGTGTGTGTGGGGGATGTGCGGGGTGTGTCTGTGAGGTGTGTATGTGTGTGTCTGTGTGTCTAGGGGGGATGAGGTGTATAGGTGTGTGGGGTATATGGATGTGGGTGAGGATATTGGTATGTAAGGTGTGTGTGTGGGGTGTTTGAGTGTAGGTGGGAGTGTGGGTGTGTGAGGTGTGTGTGGGGTGTGTGTGGGTGTGGGAGGTATGTGTTTAGGATGTGTATGTATGTATGAGATGTGTGGATGTGTCTGTAAGTTGTCTCTGTGTGTGTTGGGGGGGAGATGTGTGTGTGGGATATGTTTGGTGTGTCTGTGAGATATTTGTGTGTATGTGCATGTGTGTGTGTGTGTGGTGGAAGGGGGGTGAGGTGTGTGTTTGAGTGTGGGTCTGTGGGATGTGGGTGTAGCTGTTGATGTGTAAGGTGTCGATGTGGGGGTGTGGGGTGTTTGACTGTGGGTGGAAGTGTGCATGTGTGAAGTGTGTGTGGGGAGTGTGTGGGTGTGTGGGTGTGTGGGTGTGGGGTTGTGTGCATGTGGGTGTGTGTGGGACACACTTGTAGGTACCTAAAACAGCCACAGAACCCAAAAGCTCTTTTCAGAGCTACCCTACCTGTAATCACTCAAAATGATTATTTTACACTATTATTTTCACTATTTTTCACCTAAGTACGCTCCCTCGTACGCTCCCCGGTGCGCGTACCGGGCGCTCCCCCCGCGAAAATCGAAAAAAAATAAAAAATGTTGTCCCACGGGACCCTTTTATGGCCCCCACATCAAACCTAGGGGGTCAGGGGGGGTGTACCCTGCCCCCTTTTGCTCATTTCCCCCTTTGATTTTTGCCACCTCTTGTATCTCAATCCTACCGAGACACAAGATGGCGGCCGCTGCTGACTGTTTCGAATGTGTACAGGCACCCGAGAACCAATCAGCTTGCCGTGCGCAAGTCGCGTGGCGCGCCCGGAGCGCTCCCCGGTACGCGTACCTGGGCGCGCTTACAGATATATACATTTTTTTAAACCTAAATTACTCAAAATCCACTGGAGCACATATCTTGAGACATAGCAAAGGCACATCGGGCTACCAGTCCCTACAATTTTGCCAAGTTTGGTGAAAATCCATTCAGCCGTTCGAGCTAAAACTGCGACAGACCGCCCTATGGAAATTAACATGGGGAAAACACGTTTTGGGACCCCCCTTTTATCTCAGCCCCCACTTGACGAATCCCCCCCAAACTTTCAGGAAAGGAGCGGAGAGCCGCGAGGCAAAGTTGCTAAAAAATTCAGGCAGATTCCTCAACCGGCGCCAAAGTTATTCCCAATAGAATGTTGCGATTTCCCTATGGAAATCAATCCTAACTATATATACCTACTGGCGACCGCCAGTAGGTAATATATATATATATATATATATATATATATCTCGCAAAAAATGATCCTCCACCACAATGCGCGCTGCTGTGGGTGCTCTGCATAGGGGCCGGATCTTGGCCCATGCCACAATTTTACTCCAAAGAATGCGGCACACAGGTAGGAATGTTCTATGAAAATCCTTTATTCACTCGTACTCGGACCAACGCGTTTCAGCCTCAACAGGCTTTGTTCACGGTTAGTGAGTAAATTTCTATGTCTACTATTTATCTCAGTTGGCAATTAGGGTGCTTTCTGGGACTAGTAGTTTATCACATTACAATTGCAAAATATATTTATGCATCAGGGACGCTGTTTTTACATTTGTCAATAAAGTTATGTCATTTACTTTGCTTATTGTACGCTGCTAAATCGATGTAAATCATCATTCTTTCATCATTATTTAAATCCTTTGGTTTAAACATAGTGAATGGGTATAGTACCCGTGCTCATCATTAGCTACCCATTATCTCAACATGGTAATGCATTTGCAGATTGGTTATTACATTTCTCATAGAACTTTCTCTTAATTATCAAAAACCTGCAAGGCATTCACAACTTGATACACAAATTCAAATTCAGATTTTCAAATATAAAGTTCAAAATTCTCTTTAGATAATATAAAATTCAAAATTCTCATTAGATAATAGAAGTTGAAAAGGAAATCTCGCTTCTGCCCTGCCCTATCTCCTGGCAATCGCATAGAGATGTTCTCAGAGGCAGTAATTGACGAACTGGAAAAACTGACCAATATCAAAAACAAAGATGGTTATAGGGAAAATCTAACCAAAGGAGAACGCAATGCAATAAAAACACTGAAGGATGACATCAATTTGATAATAAAGCCAGCGACAAGGGCGGAAATATTGTTTTGATGAATATTGATGATTATCTAAAAGAAGCAAATCGCCAATTAAACAATACCTTGAATTACAGTAAACTACAAAGTAATCCCATCAACCAAATGACATTACAACTCAATCGACAGATAGAAACATGGCGGATGGAAGGACTTTTGAGCGAGGAGGAGAAAAAGTTCTTACAGATGGATTTTCCACTTATTCCCACGATCTATTTCATGCCCAAAATTCACAAGACTCTAATTGATCCACCGGGGCGACCAATAGTCTCCTCTTGTGAAAGTCTATACGAAAATGTCTCCTTATATGTGGATGTATTTCTTGGACCAATTGCTAAAAGCATGAGTTCTTACATTCAAGATTCGAGAGACTTCTTGAGAATCCTACAAAACACAACATGGGACAAGAACTATCTGTTGATAACGATTGACGTAGTGTCCCTATACACTTCGATCAAACATGACATAGGACTCAATGCATGTGCCTACTTTCTAAAACAACGGAATGTAGAACAGAAAAAGCACACAGAAATGTTGATGCAAATGATTGATCTTTGTCTAAGAAATAATGTGTTTATTTTCAACCATCAACTGTACAAACAAGAATGTGGGACATCAATGGGCATGGCATTTTCACCAAATTATGCCAATGTCACCATGGGATGGTGGGAAAAGACCATAGCTTGGGATCCCACCAATCAGGAAGATCTGAATGAAATTATGTTATGGGTGCGTTATATCGACGACCTGTTTATAATTTAGAATGGATCAATACCAGAATTTGACTCCTACTTCTCCAAACTTAAAAGTAATGATGTGGGATTACAATTTACGCATTCATTCAGCAAAAAGAAAATTGATTTCTTGGACCTCACTGTCTACATTGAAAATGATCAAATTCAAACGACTCTTTTTAGAAAAAAGACAGCCACGAACAGTATCTTGCATGGCACTAGTTTCCACCCACAAGCCCTGTTATCCAGCATACCATATGGCGAATTTATCCGTATGAAACGGAATTGTACCAAAGAGAGTGATGCAGAAACAAAAATCATGGAAACCACAGACGGCCTAAAATCTAGGGGATACAACAACAAAATCCTCAAGAAATGTAAAAAAAGAGTGGATCAGAAAAATCGAACAGCAATTCTTGCGTCGCAAGTTAAAGAGAAGGAGAGTGATGGACCACCACGATTTGTAATGACATTCAGCAAAGAGAGTGGTATCATCCGAAATAAAATTAAAAAATATTGGCATCTTATTTCAGGAGATCCAGATATGGGAAAATGGCAGGAAAAGGACCATTGATCAGTTACAGGAAAACAACATCTTTAAGAAATTGTTTAATACAGAGCCATTTCAAAGGAAAACAAACAGCTAGAAAAAGCAATTGGCTCTCGGAGCAACTAAATGGATTTCGTAGATGCAATATATGCAAAGCCTGCAAAATTGGTCAAAACAAAACATCTTATGAGGAACCAAGTGGTAAACAAATATGTTATGTTATGTTATGTTATGTTAAGGTGATTTATTGTGCGCACAGATACTCCAGCCAAGGAGCGTCCCGGCGCAAGGACAAGGCAAAACACAACACAACAGAGAATAAAGACAGAGCAACTAAAACAGGAAAGTTTTTATCGCCCTCCGAAAAGTCAAAAGGTCCTCCATCAAACGAATTTCAACAGGGAGGGAGTTCCATGCTGATGCAGCCATGACCCTGAAAGAACGGCCTCCCATACGGCTGAGCCTGAATCTGGGGACCACTGCAAGGGCCAAACCCTGGGAACGGAGACTGCGGGTGGGGACATAAAAGGAAAGGCAGCTCGACAAAATTTCCGGGCCGATACCTCTCAGAATCTTAAAAGCAAGACACAAGATCTTAAAGAGAATGCGCTTCCTAACCGGAAGCCAATGTAAAGAGCGAAGGACACCTGCCACAGAACTAAATCTGGGCAGGCCAACAATCGCTCTCGCCGCGGCATTCTGAACCCGTTGCAAACGGGTTAGTTCGGCCTGGTTAGCCCCAGCCAGGAGAGAACTGGCATAATCCAGGCGAGAGATGACAGTAGCCTGGATCACCAGTTGCCTGGTTGGGGCATCAAAGAACTTGAGTACTGGTCTCAAGCCCCTTAGAAGTCCAAAACAACAGGCCGCAGTCTTTTGTGTGTGCCCTACAAAGGAGAGGCCGGCATCCAACCATACCCCGAGATTTTTCACCTCCGACACCGGGGTCCAATTCAAGGACAAATTTCATGTGCATCAACTCATGTAGTATATGTGGTACAATGTAAATGCGGTTCCAAATACATCGGAAGTACAACGTGTGCACTTAAAAAACGAATAATAGAGCACATAAGGGCGGTAAAAAACAAACACATGTCATATGCCACCGCCAAACACATGGGAAACTGTCAGAACAGTGATTGAAGAGCCATGTCGTATTATGGAATCTTTATGTTGGATGTAGATGAAAGAGGTGGAAATTGGTTAAGGAAATTAAGGCAAATTGAATCAAAACTGATCATTAGACTTAAAACCAAAATGCCGAGGGGGATGAACTTTGATGAGGAGCTTTACGTGCATTTTGAATAAATTGAATTGATTTGAACTATAAGCTGAGACGACAACCATTTACTGGAGGGGTACTATACCCTGGTTATAAACACGACTTCTATTATCTAATGACAATTTTGAATTTTATATTATCTAAAGAGAATTTTGAACTTTATATTTGAAAATCTGAATTTGAATTTGTGTATCAAGTTGTTAATGCCTTGAAGGTTTTTGATAATTAAGAGAAAGTTCAATGAGAAATGTAATAACCAATCTGCAAATGCATTACCATGTTGAGATAATGGTTAGATAATGATGAGCACGGGTACTATACCCATTCACTATGTTTAAACCAAAGGCTTTAAATAATGATGAAAGAATAATGATTTACATCGATTTAGCAGCGTACAATAAGCAAAGTAAATGACATAACTTTATTGACAAATGTAAAAACAGCGTCCCTGATGCATAAATATATTTTGCAATTGTAATGTGATAAACTACTAGTCCCAGAAAGCACCCTAATTGCCAACTGAGATAAATAGTAGACATAGAAAATTACTCACTAACCGTGAACAAAGCCTGTTGAGGCTGAAACGTGTTGGTCCGAGTACGAGTGAATAAAGGATTTTCATAGAACATTCCTACCTGTGTGCCGCATTCTATGGAGTAAAAATATATATATATATATAGGTATATATATATATATATATATATATCACCGTTTACCGCGTTTCACAGGCAGCCTCTCGCCTACTTGCAGCGCTGCACAGAAACCTCGGACAAGGACCAGTTAAGTGCAACTCTTCTTTAATGACACAGAGTCTGCCGCATGACGTTTCGGCTCCTTGGAGCCTTGGTCACATATATATATATATATATATATTATTCCACAAAGTTCCCATCGAGATGAGAGGGCACTCGACAGCGCTCAGCCATCCGGTAATTAATTGCAGCTAGCATTCATGCCCCCACGTGTTTATTAATGCCAACGCGTTTCACGGTCCTATGCCGCTTCTTCTTGGGCTGCTCCCGAACACAGAATGATGCACGCATTTTAACATTTCTCTGCTTTATTAACATGCTCGCCCTTCAATGGGCGTGTGCTGAAGAGCATTCACTATTGCATGCTGGGCTATGAAGTTCCCAAAAGCGTGTCACAATTCAAATTGTGTCCAGTGTTTAAAAGCAAATATTGTTTTGTACCTTTAGTAAGGGTCGGGGCATAACTGCAAGCTTATGTGCACATTTAGAGCAGTGTGCTGTCGTTCTCGAAAAGTTCGAAATCTCCGCCTCAGTCAGCTGGATCTGTTCTTCCATGCTGGTGATGGTTCCCTCTCCGCGGCAGGGAGGCCGCGTGCAAAATTATTCCACAAAGTTCCCATCGAGATGAGAGGGCACTCGACACCGCTCAGCCATCCGGCAATTAATTGCAGCTAGCATTCATGCCCCCACGTGTTTATTAATGCCAACGCGTTTCACGGTCCTATGCCGCTTCTTCTTGGGCTGCTCCCGAACACAGAATGATGCACGCATTTTAACATTTCTCTGCTTTATTAACATGCTCGCCCTTCAATGGGCGTGTGCTGAAGAGCATTCACTATTGCATGCTGGGCTATGAAGTTCCCAAAAGCGTATCACAATTCAAATTGTGTCCAGTGTTTAAAAGCAAATATTGTTTTGTACCTTTAGTAAGGGTCGGGGCATAACTGCAAGCTTATGTGCACATTTAGAGCAGTGTGCTGTCGTTCTCGAAAAGTTAGAAATCTCCGCCTCAGTCAGCTGGATCTGTTCTTCCATGCTGGTGATGGGTCCCTCTCCGTGGCAGGGAGGCCGCATGCAAAATTATTCCACAAAGTTCCCATCGAGATGAGAGGGCACTCGACACCGCTCAGCCATCGGCAATTAATTGCAGCTAGCATTCATGCCACCACGTGTTTATTAATGCCAACGCGTTTCACGGTCCTATGCCGCTTCTTCTTGGGCTGCTCCCGAACACAGAATGATGCACGCATTTTAACATTTCTCAGCTTTATTAACATGCTCGCCCTTCAATGGGCGTGTGCTGAAGGGCGAGCATGTTTTCCTGTGAGCAAGGTCTCCGTAGAGACCGAAACGCGTCAGGTGTTGCTGGCTTGCTGAAATATAATAAATCGAAGACTGAACTAATTTCTTGGTTATATGACTACATAATTCAACTACTATCCGGGAGTGCGTGGAGACACCCTTCCCCTCGGGGAAAACTGGAATAATTTGAATCGCGGCTTGGTTCTGCCGCGCTCCGAGCGCACCGCTCCTAGAGCGCCTGGAAGCCCGCCTTGTGGACCTAACGGAATGAATGTATATATATATATATATATATATATATATATATATATATATATATATATATATATATATATATAGATATGTATATATATACATATATATTGATATGCATATATAATATAAATGTATTAGTATGTATATATATTGTTGTTCACTATAAAAACAAAGGTTACACGAATGTTGTAGTTAGGTTAAGATTTTACACATATAAAACCAGAGAAATTCAATAGTTATAGAGTTATCTCAAGAAACAATAATTCGCACCCTAAGGTACTTATAACTCATGCCCACGTCAAGCATATAAAAAAATATGCTTTTTTTGAGAATTTATATGGCTTTTTAAATTCTATTTCCCAAGTATAATGTTCCAGTAACCGTTGTTTTTTTCAATGAACTGCTGTTTTTTTATACTGTTTCCTAACTATAATGCCCCTGCCACCTTTGCTTTTTCAGTGAATATGGGGATGCTAATAGAATTTGCAGATGATCAGAGAGGTTTTATTGAAAGAGATTGAGGAGATTAAAAAAGAAATTGATGACATAAAGAGTTCCGAGAATACTAATAAGAATTATGAAATACTGGACAGTAAAATGGATAAGTATCAGATGGAGCTTCAAGAAAAAAATAAAATTACATTTTTAAGAGATGAGAGAGATTACAGATATGGGTGGGTATATACATATGTTAAGAAGTGTGATGGAGACATTAGAAAAAATAAGAACAATAGGAATTTTAGAGACAAAAACATCACCTTGGGTGAAGCATCAAGTACAGGGTTGAGCAGTAGTAAATCTGACATAGATAGATCAGACACTTCAGAGCAGATCTTGGGGGAGAAATCACTATCTTTTTAAGGGAACTAAGAAGAATATGCAGATTACAAATTCAAATAGGTGGAAGGGACGCAGAGAAGAACAGAAAAGAGGGAGAGGGAGCAAAGGAGGGGGCACTAGATCCCTCCACAGGAAGCCAAAATAAAGAGGGAGTGAAAACAAGAGCACAACTACAGAAGGAGACAGAATTGAGAATGTAGGAAAATATAGTTGTTAACATTTCAGATAGAATGCTCACAAAAACTGAAAGGAGTGTCCTCAATAGAGGGCTTAGTTTTGCGCCTACCAATAGGTGGGATGATCTGAGCACCATAAATTGTTGTAAACCGATTTGTAAGACAACTTAAATTGAAGAAACATTCTTTGAATAAACCTAGGCGGAATGATAGTGCATATCGGGGAAGATCCCAGTCATGTGTCCGTTAATGATTTATTGGATATAAGTGTGCTACTGAATTTGGATAATGAAACAGATTGTAACATAGAAGATTTAGCCAAATAACTACATATTGCAATGGATCACTATGTAACAAGTCATTTCAAATTGAAGTCAAAATTAATTCCACCTATGAAGGCGGATAATGTTATGGATATTTTAAATAATCTAGCAAAGCATGATTTTGATAGTTATGTACAATGTAATCATGTCTATAATTTGAATAAGATCAATTCAAAGCTTTAAATGATTTACATGGTGATAAATCCATCATTATTAGACACCCTGACTAAGGTGCAAATGTGGTAATATTGAATCATTGTGGTTACCATAGTGAAGCTCTATGTCAACTAAGAGACCACTCTAATCATGAAATGTAGAGATGTCCATTCTTCATGGATAAACAACTGTTTGAAGTAGAGGAGTTCAACTATCTTTGAGTGGATAATGTTAAAATCTCCATTATATACTTCTTGCCTAAAACACACAAGGGGAGCAGCATTCCTCCAGGTAGACCTATAATGTTGGTAATAGAGAGCTTTACAAACCCATCTCTGAATATGTTGATATGTTTTTGGCACCTTTTGTTAGAACATTACCCTCATATATCAAAGATACAAAGGATTTTCTGAGACCAATCAGGGACATAGACTGGGAAGAAAATATGTATATGGTCGCTATGGATGTGAACAGTCTTTATACCAGCATACAACCTTTGAAAGGAATGGGATCTGTCAAAAACGTCCGATGCACACAATCAGCATGCTATTTACAACATCCACATTTGATTCTGGAACTGGTTGAGTTAGTTCTTAACAATAATTTGTTTCTATATAGGATGGATCTTTTTCACCAGATTAGAGGGTCAGCCATGGGGTCCATGTTTGCCTCCTCTTATGGAAACCTTTTCATGTACCTGTATGGGAGGGAGCATGCCTGGAAAATGAAGAACTTGGTTGTAGAGAATTTGGTATACTGGGGTCATTCAAAACCCTCCATGCTTATCTTAACAATATTCAGTACTACATCACACTTGCTTTGGAGCATAGTAATCAGAATATTTGTTTTTGGGATCTAGAAATGTACATTAGTGAAGGCAAGCTATAATCCAAACTAAATTGGAATTCTACCGGGTTAACTCCATTCCATCGAACAGGAGTCAGGACATCTGGGGAGACAAATTAACAATATCCCATTTGGTGAATTTTTACGAGCTAAAGATATCTTCAGTGAACTTAGAGAATATGAAAGGATAGCAGAGGAAATTTCACAGAGATTTGGGAGAAGCGGTTATGATTTAGATATTGTCAAGAAAGCAAAAAGAAGAGTTCATAATATAGCAAGAAAAGAGTTGCTAAAGGACAAGGTGAAGAGTAGGCCCTTGGACAAAGACACACTGAGATATATTACAACTTACACTGAAGATAATAAAAGAGTTTCAACACTTGACAGAAACACTGGGATGTTCTCAGCCTAGATGCAGATATCAACAAAAGGTTACCTTCTAGACCTATCATGGTACACAAGAAAACCCCTACCTTGTGAACTCTACTGAGTCCAAGTGACAGTTTACTGTATGAAGTTTCTAATATAGGGATCGGTATAGGAAACACAGGATAGAACACACTTCCTAAGGGTTCACACAGATTTAATGAATGTATTTGTTGCAAACTTGTAGTTGATAGAGCAAAGACATTTCTGGACACTGGGTATTGCAGGAGATATGGCATTGCCTCCTTTATTAACTGTAACACAAGTTGCTGTGTATATGTGATGACGTGCATATGTTGTAAAATTTATATAGGATCAACCAAGGAAAAACTTAAAATTAGTTGGTTGGAAAACCTACGGGCGTTTAAATACAATGACAAGAAATATCCTCTGAAAATACATTTTCGTGATAACTATAAAAAATAGAAATTGGAGGAATACGCTTCATGGGAATAAAGCATGTATCATTGCATAGGAGATGGGGAGTACTGGAGAAGAAGATAAGAATGAGAGAAACATTTAGGATAGACAAACTCCAAAGAGTACAATTTGGACTAAATATAGATAGGGAATTGTATACAGTGTTATCTGAGGCTACACCTTGTATTATCCCCGGAATAGTAGCAGACACCAACAATTTGTAAACCTGGACTATAAATATAGGCACACAAATCTTACTGCAATGTTATTCAAATTTCATTGCAGAACAGGAAATGTGTCCTAGTTAAGTATATGAATTTATAACTAGAAAAGCTTTATGAGACTTACTGGGTAAAGAGGCAGACCGAGAACTACAAAACTAGAATCCACATTCTTCCATATAAAAGTATAATATAAGATTATGGATGGAGCAACTGTGTATCCATGTTGTTTTTCCAAGGCGACATAGGGGGACTGTACAAAGCTCAAGGGCAGAGAGACATAGGAGTGATTGGAGCAGTACATAATAACAAGGGTTCATACACCCAGCACTGAACTTTTACAAATAAAGTTGTGACTGATTGTATCTTGTGTAGAAAAGTTCTACATTTTGTTTTCACTTTCTCTTCCCCTTGTCTTAACATTTGGAGTAAGTTTCAGATAAAAGACTGAGATGAGCGCTCGAATATATCAATCTAATCAAAGAAGTAACCTAAGAACTTTTTGGTAAGCGATCCAAATATGAGGACTATATATAGCAAGCAAAGATGATGAACCCAGCATAGCAAAGGGTAACATGAGAGAGCATTGTTATATAGGAGGAACAGTAACTTAAGTACGAGTCCCTGATGAGGGATTACCAACCTGGAATAATAAGTGGGTTTTAAAAAAACATTGGTTGAACATTTTTTTCAAAGGAGGTCTCATAGAGGACCGGCAATTTTATGGACTTTTCCAACAGGTTAAGAGTTTATGCAATAGGGTTAATATATAATGGAAATAGGTTTTATCGGATACCAATAACATTTAATATTAAGATTTAGCAACACACTACGAGGACTAACCCAAAAAGATTTTGCGCTCGCTCTGGTGAAATTGATTAAGTGAATGACCAAGCATAAATAGAGGGCTCATTTGTCCACACCCATTGCACCTCAAACTGAACATGAGGGCAGTCAGGTTGTGAGTTAACTGTGGTGAGTGTCGATAGTTAGAATGACTGTGAGGCTGTGTATGAATTCTTTAATACAATTTTACATTTTTGAACTTTATGGAACGCCTTCTTATTTGAATAATAATCCATTTGTAATGGAACCCCTTTAGTAATCATTCCACTAATGGCTATTTTGATATATGGTGCGCAACTTTAATAGACCCTGAGTTTAAACACAGTGGGAACCAGTGCAGAATGTTAGGTAACAGAATCTGGTAACTGGAGACATGTCCACATATAATGTAGAGATATTTGTACCACATGAGTGCATCCAAAGAGACCAAGCTATCTCAATAGAAACATCATGATATTTAGTGAGAATCTGCATTTTTGAGACTGCGTGGGATCTTTAATAATCATACTGTACACAGCCACCTTGACATATGGCGTGTAACTTTCAATGACCCCTGGTTTAAACTCATATTGGACAGATGTAGGGAGCTACATAACATAATCTGGTAACTAACTGGCAACAGTACTGCATATAATTTAGAGGGACTTTTACCTAGTGAATGCATTGAAAATACAGCACTAAATCAATAGAACTGACGTGGTTCAAGAAGCTTAATTTTTTGATAGATATTTATACAGTGGAGGAATGCTGGTTTTTCACAGGACAAGTTCTGTTCATGTAAATTCATATTTCTTTGGGATATATTACCCATGCAATGCAAAGTTTAATAACCGTTGGAGCTAAGAGGAAAGCTTTGAGCCACTGAGCCATTTTTTAACTGTGGTTTTAACTTGAACGGTTACGACTATCCAGTCAATGTATAACTAGAAATAGGTAAATCTAACTTTGCAATTTCTCCTTAAATTAACATCCCAAAGAAACAAATCATCTAATAGCAAGTAGATTAAAGGAATATACCCCCGAAGCTTTTTCATAGAAATGTGTTTTTCTGATGAATGATGTGTTTTAGGAACGTAAGGTTTTGATTACATGTTAGAACAATTCTATCTATTTTATTTACAGTATCCCTTACAAGGGTATTACCATTTGACTTAAAACAATCAGACTAGACCCATGCTGGAATTTTACTTATACCTGATTGCCTCAGGTGAGCAGGTGAGAAAGTGAAAAATAATTAAGAACATAACGAGGAATGAAGGAAAAGGTGAAACAATTGATGACACTGAATAAGGGCTTTTTCATATTTTGTATAGGCTACAACATACTTAGGGGCCGATTCCGATGTTGGATGGACCGGAGTCCATTCACCATCATCTGGGAACTGGAACCGAATTACCTCCTGTCGTCGGTTCCTGCCCAGCAAGTAGGATGCAACCGCACCCTGTTCGGTCGCAATCCTATACTTTACAATGAGAGCATACATTCCGAATGGGGTGCAGAGATGAAGAGGGGGGCACGATAGGCACCCCTTCAGCCACCATTCGGCAGCCTTGCAACCATGGGGGCCCTGTTGGGGGCCCCCAAAGATAGATTCCAAAAGCCTTTCTGTGTCGGAAAGGCCAGCACAGAAAGTCTTTGGGAATTTGCCATCGTAACCCCTCGGCCGGCTCTTTCCGAATGGAGGACGGGCTCTCCGAGCCCGTCGGAGGCCATTCAGAAATCCGACTTGCATTCCCTTCTGACCGACCCCATCAAAATGGGTCGGTCGGAAAGGAATCTGACCAGACGATTTTGATGCGGTCTGAAGGACTCCGACGGATGGTCGGAGCCATTTCAGCCCTCATCTTAATCAGGCTCTTAGTATCAATATGAAGAATATGTGTAAGGTGCAATTGTGAAAAAAATATGGGTCCTAGTCAATAAGTTTTGAATAAACCACCTTGTTGATATCAAAAGTATGTACATACATAAAAAAGAACATTTAAAGTCAATATTGTCTGAATATACAAAACTATAGCTATAATCATGCAATCCTTATTGGCTGCCAAGTACCTACTTTGTTCCCAATGCTGGCGGTTCAAGCACTGACCAATTACAATGTCCAACAAAATGTCCACCAGGTACATGTCGAACTCACAGGCGGGTGCCTCTGATCGGAGGGTGGACTTATGTAAATATGAACAATATGTTTTAATGAAACAGACTCGGAGCTCTCAATGGCAGTTGATTCTATTTATTTAAGCAGACACATGTCGGCAAGTAGCTTTTCTCAATGCATAATAATAAATGAAGTGTGCTCAATCACGTTCATATCTTTTATATTTCGAAAAGTCACATGGTGTTCCTTCTGGGATAATAGAATGAGGCAAAGGAATGAGGACTGTTGCCATCATAGTCTCTATAATTAATTTCCGGCCACCATATATGCATTGTAAAATTCTCAAATAATCCAAATCGAGATACCTGCATGTTAACAATAAACATTATTAATTACAGATCTTCAGTGAATCAAATTTCCTCAAAAGATAGATAGATAGATAGATAGAGAGATAGATAGATAGATAGATAGATAGATAGATAGATAGATAGATAGATAGATAGATAGATAGATAGATAGATAGATAGATAGATAGATAGATAGACAGACAGATGTACCTATGTATGTCTATATGTGTGTGTATATATTTATATATCCGTGGCCCACCACTTCAATCCAGGACACCAGATGGCGGCGAAACGTAGGGCGGGATGCATTTACACTCCTGCCTCTGCCTACCTTGGTACCTGGAGTGAGCGGCTGAAGTGGTGTTTGGGGACTTGTGAAGACTCTGAGATATTACTACATGCAGGAATCTGGCAATTTTCACATTTTTGTGTGACCAGCAGCCCACCTTTCCACTGGGACAGCATATCCCCACTGCAGCACCTACCAGAACCATCGGTGATTCCTGGGACCTGTAGTTCCTACGAGCTATGGGACGGTGAGCAAGCATTAAGGAAAGGGGCGGAGCGGGTTCCCTCCTATGGGAAAGTAGCTGGACTTATAAATTGAAGTGTTTTAAAGGCCACCTGATTATTTTGGCATCCGAAGAAGGCCCGGTGCGGCCCAAATGCATTATGCCATCTGTAATCCAATTAAGCGTTTTTCAACTGGTCCCCGGTGTGGCCTCCGCTCTTTCTTTGGGAGGAGTTAGTGTGGATATATATATATATGTGATCAAGGCTCCGCTGAGCCGAAACGTATGTGACTCTTTCTGCCAAATAAAATTGTGAAGTACCTCGAGGTCCGTGTCCGGTGTTTACTTGCCAGCAGAGGGAACTGCGTGTGCCTGTGAGGAACGGAATTCAGGATATATATATATATATATATATATATATATATATATATATATATATATATATATATATATATATATATATATATTACCTACTGGCGGTTGCCAGTAGGTATATATAGTTAGGATTTTTTCTCTATGGGATTTTTGAAAATTCTATGTCGAATAACTTTAGCGTTTGAGGACGGAATTGGCTGAAATATTCAGGAAAATGGAACATTTTGTTTCTGACCAGCCCCTGAAAATTTGGGGGGGTTTCGTCAAGTGGGGCCGAGAAAAAATGGGGGTCCCAAAACGCGTTTTTCCCATGCAATTTTCCATAGGGCGGTTGGCCTCACTTTTAGCTCGAACGGCTGAATGGATTTCCACGAAACTTGGCAAAATTGTAGGGACTGGTAGCCCGATGTGCCTTTGCTAGGTCTCAATATATGTGTTCCAGTGGATTTTGAGAAATTAACGTTCAAAAAAATATATATATCTGTAAGCGCGCTCCGGGCAGCGCCCCGGTTCGCGTACTTGACGCGTAATGGAACTTCGCGAAGCGAAGCTGATTGGCTCTCTGGTGTCTGTCAACATTCTATACAGTCCGGAGTGGCCGCCATCTTGTCTCCCGGTAGGATCGAGAGACACGAGGAGGCCAAAACAAAGGGGTAAATGATCATAAGGGGGCATAGCAGATCCTCCCTGACCCCCTAGGTTTAATGTGGAGGCTTTAAAAGGGCCCGCGGGGGAAAAGAAAAAAAAAATCGGTTTTTTTGCGTGGGGAGCGCCCGGTACGCGCACCGGGAAGCAATCCGGGGAGCGTAATATAAGGAAAAAAGAATGATAGACTTTTTAAATATTGTATGTTTATTGATTGTTCGTTTGTTGTTTTTTTTTCGTTTTTTTTTTTATTTAAGTAGCAATATGTTGGTACCAATGCAGAGTCAAACAATTAATATACACCGTCTCCTTTGTAGATATCTTGCATGTTGTTTCAGAAGTAATTGTGGAATATGGAATTCATACCATAGTGTGTCAGGAAAGCAGAAACAATATGGAGGCAGGAGATGATAAAGAGATGTTAAATACACATTGGAGATAATATAAAGTTGCACAGTATACTATAAGTCTGACTTTACATTATAATCAATTTGGTACTAGTTTATGAATTAGATATAAAAATGATTAAAGACTCGAACAATTTTTGATTATTAAATATAAATTAATTTTTCTGATTCTTTTTCAAAATTTAATAGAACGTCTAACATTTGACTGTCCGATATGTCTTCTTTTTGACTGAACATAACTTCCAACATTTGACCGTCCTCATATTGAAGTAAGAAATCCACAGATTCTACACATTGTAGAAGTTCATGGTCTCGTGATTCATCCATGAATTCCAAGTCAATGGGTTCAATGATTTCCTCATTGTTCATCTCTAGGACAATTTCAAAGGAAACATTCTGTTCTCCTTCCATTTTTGTGCTGAAATTTGCATAAAAAATAAATATATCAGTAGAGATAGGGCACTGTTGGGTTTAAGTTCAGACAGGTACTTTTCAGGCGTGAAGTAGTACTATTAAAAAGTGCCTGTGAAAAAGCCTAAGTAAATTCATAATTATACCACAGAAACCTAAATCAATCCATAATTATAATAAACAAGCCTTTCTCAATGTCTAACTCTTACAGAGGGATAGTATATAACTATCTGAAAATGTTTTCAAATTTATAAAATAACATCTTACCTTTTAAAAACAAGTTTAAGTTGTCAGTGAAAATGATCTTGCAATGTAGTTCAGGAAGTAGTAGTCAAAATGGCTGTGTTTCTCTCTCTTTCTTTATATATATTCAGGTACATAACCAATCAAATGTCAGGTAAAAAAAGTAGAAAATGAAAGTAACATTTTAATTGGTTGTCAATTCCAACACTTCAGATGTGTTTTGTGAAGTAATTTACCTCAGGGTATTTAGAGAGGTCTACAGGCTAAATGGCTAAATGGAATTCCAACCAAATTTGTGAAAATGGTAGGGAATGGTATGTAGTATGAGCTAATCTATATTTGGTGAAAGTGTCTCCAGTGGTTTTTCTGTGAATTACTTTCCCACCTTTTTTAAGCGAGCGGTTCCCGGTGCACGCCCCGGTACGCGAACCGGCAGCGTTATGGGAGTCCTCCATTTTGTGTTTCGGTAGATTTGAGATACAAGATGGAGGGCAAATAATGTTGAGAATGGGTAGAAGGGGGCACGGTAGACGTATCCTGACCCCCTAGGTTTTCTGAGGGTGGCTGAGGAGGACCATATGTGCGAAAAAAACAAACATTTTTTTTCTAACTTTTGCACGGTTAGCGTCCGGTGCGCGTACCGGGTAGCGCTCCGGTGAGCGTACTTTGGTGAAAATTAGTGAAAAAAGTTAGAGTAAAATAATAATTGTGAGTGATCAGATGTAGGGTAGCTCTGAAAAGAGCTTTTGGGTCCTGTGGCTGATTTAGGTACCTACTTAGGTACCAATACATAGTCTTAAATTCAGGATGAAAATTCTGTTTCCCTCATCTGAGAAGTGAACTCCATCTCCTCTGTAGATATCTTGCATGTAGTAACGCAAGTTATTGTTGTAGATGGAGCCCATTCCATGGTCTCTCATGTAAGCTGAAACAGACTTAATTACATGCTTCCTCGATTTCTCAATTTGTGGACAAAATTGGTTGGACCACCTCCATTTCTGTCTTTGGCATATATTTGAATATACAAAGGCAGTTTGAGGAAAAAGTGCCATCAATTGGTCAAAGGTGTCTTTTAAAAGCATTTCCAGACCTACCTCAGTCAAAGTGCCCAAGTCATTTCCTCCACAGTGCACAATTAACAGGTTTTGGCAAATGCAAAAAGGTTTTCACCAATGGTATCAATTGGTGACATCTTAATCCTCTGTGGCCAATCCAGTTGATTTCCACATTTTGTAAATTGAGGTTGTGTAAATCTCTGTTATCAGCATACCTTTGAGCCCAGTGGATATAACTATGTCCAACAATCCAGACAGAAAACATGGTGAGAGGAGGTTCTGCTGCAGTCAGATGAAGTGTGGTAATGAAATGGCAGTTGGAACAGTAGGAGTATGTAATGAAAAAAACTGTGGAGTTTCAGTGGTAATTAATAAGTAGCAGTGATTGGTGGATTTTGATTGCTTAAAACAGAAAGGTAGGGTGCATGGATGAGTTCTTTGAAAGATGTAATTTGAATGGTCAAGAAAAAATCGTTTTATGAAAGATTGCACTGGATACGCAGGTGTACTGAGAGTTCAGAGTTCAATTGAAACATTGTTGTGTGAACTTGCAAACACGAGAGGTCTTTCAGGAGGTGGTTGCTATGGAAAAAAGGCAGAAAGGGCAGAAGGGGGAAGGGTGTTGATTTGAAAAAAGTGAGGGAAGAGTTTTGATTGGGTGACATGAGAGATATGTGTGATGAATTACAGCATTTCTGTGCCATTGTTGGTTGCAGCCTCTGGAGTGCATACCTTTTGCTCTGCTGAAGACAAATTGGTGTGTGTCTGAGACTGTTTTGAAACTCAAAAAATATTTGCTAAGGTGAGAAAAGATTCATTTAATTTAGATAGAGAATAGTATGCTTTAGGGAGAACATTATGAAGAAAGTTGTGTATTTAAAATGTTGCTTTGTTTCATAGGTTGCTTGGGGCATATTTACAAGGCCTTTGAGTCCCTTTGATATTATTTTTCCCATTTTAATTTAAGACATTTCCCCGTGGTACAAGGTCCTTGTAAATACGCCCCCATGTGTGCTTGGAAAATTTAGATTTTGTTTCTTTGAGTTACATAGCCATGTTAAAAGTGATGCAAAAATGGTTTAAGGGCCTTCAAAATACGCTTTCATGTGTGTTAGGGCATTTTAAGTCACTTCCCCATGAATGTAGTTGAATAACTGCTTTACTTGATGTGTTTAAAAACGTTTATTGAAGTCATTTACGTTTCTTGATATGTACTGCTAGAGTTTCATAGGCTGCTTGGGGCATATTTACAAGGCCTTTGAGTCCCTTTGATATTATTTTTCCCATTTTAATTTAAGACATTTCCCCGTGGTGCAAGGTCCTTGTAAATACGCCCCCATGTGTGCTTGGCAAATTTAGATTTTGTTTCTTTGAGTTACATAGCCATGTTAAAAGTGATGCAAAAATGGTTTAAGGGCCTTCAAATTATGCTTTCATGTGTGTTAGGGCATTTTAAGTCACTTCCCCATGAATGTAGTTGAATAACTGCTTTACTTGATGTGTTTAAAAACGTTTATTGAAGTCATTTAAGTTTCTTGATATGTACTGCTAGAGTTTCATAGGCTGCTTGGGGCATATTTACAAGGCCTTTGAGTCCCTTTGATGTTATTTTCCCCATTTTAATTTAAGTCATTTCCCCGTGGTGCAAGGTCTTTGTAAATACGCCCCCATGTGTGCTTGGCAAATTTAGATTTTGTTTCTTTGAGTTACATAGCCATGTTAAAAGTGATGGAAAAATGGTGCAAGGGCCTTCAAAATACGCTTTCATGTGTGTTAGGGCATTTTAAGTCACTTCCCCTTGAATGTAGTTGAATAACTGCTTTACTTGATGTGTTTAAAAACGTTTATTGAAGTCATTTAAGTTTCTTGATATGTACTGCTAGAGTTTCATAGGCTGCTTGGGGCATATTTACAAGGCCTTTGAGTCCCTTTGATGTTATTTTCCACATTTTAATTTAAGTCATTTCCCCGTGGTGCAAGATCCTTGTAAATACGCCCCCATGTGTGCTTGGCAAATTTAGATTTTGTTTCTTTGAGTTACATAGCCATGTTAAAAGTGATGGAAAAATGGTGCAAGGGCCTTCAAAATACGCTTTCATGTGTGTTAGGGCATTTTAAGTCACTTCCCCTTGAATGTAGTTGAATAACTGCTTTACTTGATGTGTTTAAAAACGTTTATTGAAGTCATTTAAGTTTCTTGATATGTACTGCTAGAGTTTCATAGGCTGCTTGGGGCATATTTAAAAGGCCTTTGAGTCCCTTTGATGTTATTTTCCCCATTTTAATTTAAGTTATTTCCCCGTGGTGTAAGGTCCTTGTAAATACGCCCCCATGTGTGCTTGGCTTATTTAAGTACTGATAGGATGTGCTTCTACATAGGACCTGTGTTGTGTTTTCAAATTATGACCAGAAAATCTTTTTTTTTTTTTTTAAACGCTTTTCACATTTATGAGAGGTCATATTGGTGTCTGCTTCTTTAAATAAATATTGAACTGAGAAATATTAAACTGAGGCTTCTGTAAGTGTCAAAGGAGGTGAGTAATGTACATTGCTCTGTTGGATACAGTCCTCATCCTCTGCGTACTCTTGGATATGCTAGACTAAATCTGCTCAATGAGATAACTAAGCTGAGGAAACACAGGTTATGTGATTCTGAAATGAGGAAAATAAATTCCATATTTTTCAATTACATCACCTGTGTTTCCTAACATTATGAATCACATTGTGCAGTTGAGGTTTAGGCCTGTCCAGGGACACAGAAGAGGTCTGGCCTTTGTTCAAGAGTGAAGTGGACATGACTCACTTCATTGGTAGGCCTGCACATGTATTATCTCCTCTGTACTCTTCAACAAGCCTAAATTTCATCTGCAACCCTGAGTAGGCCTCACCTCAAACAAACCTCTGGATAGGCCACACCTTATCGTCATCCTGAATCAATCATTTAAAATGTTAGGGGCAGATTTATGATGGCCGTGCGCCTCTTTTGTGCCGCTGTTGTGTCACTTTTGTGATGCAGCAGTGATGCAAAAGATGCACCATGTTGCAAGACAGGCCTCACTTCATCTCCAACAAGATACCGTCAGTTTAAACTGTAAACATTTAGGACTGTGTAGGGGGCATGGAAAAGCCGAATCTTCTGTAAATGTCAAAATTGTTGCATACAGTGCTCAACTTCTGCGTAGTCTTTGATATGTTAGTTTCCATCTGCACAATGAGATACCTAAGCAAAGGAAACACAGGTTATGTGATTCTGAAATGAGGAAAATAAATTCAACATTTTTCAATTACATCACCTGTGTTTCCTAACATTATGAATCACATTGTGCAGTTGAGGTTTAGATCTGTCCAGGGACACAGAAGAGGTCTGGCCTTTGTTCAAGAGTGAAGTGGACATGACTCACTTCATTGGTAGGCCTGCACATGTATTATCTCCTCTGTACTCTTCAACAAGCCTAAATTTCCTCTGCAACCCTGAGTAGGCCTCACCTCAAACAAACCTCTGGATAGGCCACACCTTATCGTCATCCTTTATCAATCATTTAAAATGTTAGGGGCAGATTTATGATGGCCGTGTGCCTCTTTTGCGCCTGTTGCGTCACTTTTGTGATGCAGCAGTGATGCAAAAGATGCACCATGTTGCAAGATAGGCCTCACTTCATCTGCAATAAGATACCGTCAGTTTAAACTGTAAACATTTAGAACTGTGTAGGGGGCATGGAGAAGCTGAATCTTCTGTAAATGTCAAAATTGTTGAATACAGTGCTCAACTTCTGCGTACTCTTTCATATGCTAGACTCCATCTCCACAATGAGATACCTAAGCAAAGGAAACACAGGTGATGTGATTGTGAAATGAGGAAAAGAAATTCCACATTTTTCAATTACATCACCTGTGTTTCCTAACATTACGAATCACATTGTGCAGATGAGGTTTAGGCCTGTCCACGGACACAGAAGAGGTCTGGCCTTTGTTCAAGAGTGAAGTGGACATTATTCACTTCATTGGTAGGCCTGCACATGTATTATCTCCTCTGTACTCTTCAACAAGCCTAAATTTCATCTGCAACCCTGAGTAGGCCTCACCTCAAACAAACCTCTGGATAGGCCACACCTTATCGTCATCCTGAATCAATCATTTAAAATGTTAGGGACAGATTTATGATAGCCGTGTGCCTCTTTTGCGCCACTGTGCGTCACTTTTGTGACGCAGCGGCGGTGCAAAAGATTTGCTATGTTGCGACATATTGACAACTTGATGCATATAGGCAGATGTGTCATGCTGTAAAGTCCTGTGCCACATGAAACCGATGCAGCAGTGATGCAAAAGATGCACCATGTTGCAAGACAGGCCTCACTTCATCTCCAACAAGATACCGTCAGTTTAAACTGTAAACATTTAGGACTGTGTAGGGGGCATGGAGAAGCTGAATCTTCTGTAAATGTCAAAATTGTTGTATACAGTGCTCAACTTCTGTGTACTCTTTGATATGCTAGACTCCATCTGCACAATGAGATACCCAAGGAAAGGAAACACAGGTGATGTGATTGTGAAATGAGGAAAAGAAATTCCACATTTTTCAATTACATCACCTGTGTTTCCTAACTTTACGAATCACATTGTGCAGATGAGGTTTAGGCCTGTCCACGGACACAGAAGAGGTCTGGCCTTTGTTCAAGAGTGAAGTGGACATGACTCACTTCATTGGTAGGCCTGCACATCTATTATCTCCTCTGTACTCTTCAACAAGCCTAAATTTCACCTGCAACCCTGAGTAGGCCCCACCTCAAACAAACCTCTGGATAGGCCACACCTTATCGTCATCCTGAATCAATCATTAAAATGTTAGGGACAGATTTATGATAGCTGTGTGCCTCTTTTGCGCCGCTGTGCGTCACTTTTGTGACGCAGCAGCGGTGCAAAAGATTTGCTATGTTGCGACATATTTACAACTTGAGGCATCTAGGCAGATGTGTCAAGCTGTAAAGTCCTGTGCCACTTGAAACCTGCGTCAGATTTCATGTGAGCGTTTTGTTGTAGGGTGGCCAGTCATTTGCATGAAAGCCCTGTAAAACTAACACAGTAAAATTAAGAAGATTTCACTGAGTCACATTTATGGCATTGCTGAATCAAATCCTTACGCCTGTTTGAAACAGGCATAAAGAGTGATGCACCGTGCAATGTGTGGCTTGCCCCTGTGCATTGCAGTAGACATGTCGCGCTTACGACGTGATTCGTGCAATGCGCCATTTTTGTGGAACAGATGCGTGACGCATCTGTGCTGTTTTTGCTCAATGGTGCTCTGCATTGTAAATGCGGCACATCATGGGTGGCAGAGCAGTGGCGCACGTTAACTGGTGCATCCCTGGGGATGCGCCAGTTAACATAAATCTGCTCCTTTAAATTTAAGTATTAGCAGGGGACACAGTGTTGGTGAGGCTTATCCAAGGTTAAGAAGAGATGAGTCCTGTTCACTGAAAAATTGGACATAGGCCTCACCTCCTCAGCATCGCTGGACATGGTTAAATAATATCTGCAAAATGTTACTCTTGTTAAACAATTTTACAATTATAGTCTCTGAGATTTGTCTCTTACTCTGCAACATCTCATTGTTGTTCTCTTTCTTTAAAGATAACGACAACATCAAGCATGAGTGATAATGAGCAATCTGTTGATCTCGATATTATCATTGAAATTGTGATTGAAACATCAGTGGAAGTAGATCCCTTGGATGATTTAAATCCTGAGGATGATGAAGAACATGATGAGGATGCCGATTTGTCAGAATTGTATGACATAGGGTGGGAAGCTGACCTGCTTGAGCCTATGGAACTATAAACATTTATTTTTAAAAGTTACTGGAAATAAAAAGTAAACATGTTAACCTTTTCATTTAAAATTAAACAAATCTTCAAAAACAGCTTGTGTGAAGTGTCTTTAATAAAATAGGGAAATATGCTGATAAAAATTAGTTCAGATTCACATATAAAAGAGCAAAGGTCAAATGTAGAAGCATTCTATTTCTCTGCTACTATTTGTGACTTCTAAATTTGCCAATGCACTAAAAATTATTGTATGTAAAATTGACAAGTATTGTGTTAATTTTTTGACGACTGTTATTGATTTACTGTTTAGTAATAGTGGTTAATAACATTTTTTATTATATTTTACCACAGATTCAACTGCAGATCATTTCAAAACTACATTATGCCATCTAAAGAAAGAACCCGAAAGGCTACAAAAAGTCAAAGACAGCAGATTACTAAATGCTTGCAGCAGTCCTCTACAGTAAAAACTCGTCAAGTTACCAAGAAAGCTCCGGGTAAGACAACGAAATCATTCCTAAGAAACATTTGTAGAAAAAAAAGTAGTACTACAGAACATGTTTTAGTCCAGAAAAAGAGAGCCAATTTAAACGGAAAGGAAAGGCCAATCAAAAATGTTACTGCTAGAGCAGGAGATAACTCTGTGCATGGTAGTAGAAGGAAAAATCAGTTTAGGGACATTCGTAGACGAATGTTCCGCAACAGGATAATTGGCAATTTGTTAAAAAATATTAAGAAAGGTCAACAGAAAGTGGTTTTTTATAAGAGAAAAAAAAAGTTGAGAAAATGATTGATCAGGCATTTGAAATTAAGCGAAAGTTATTTATTTTGATAATCAATAGAATTAGGAAGCTAAATAAGGCAATTTATGATTTCAAAAGAAATAGTAGATGGAAGAGAACAGTTAATCGTAGTAATTTTTGTGAAGTTTTTTCAGGAGAATGGATGCATAGTTCAAGTTGTGAGGCATTTTTTAATGAGGAGAGTTATTTCCAGGATAATGATTTGGTGCATGCAGTTGACACCAGTGGTCGAGCTTATGAGGTTAAAGATGGTTGTCCAGTTGAAAAAGAAAAACTTGTGACAACAGAGGCAGAAGAGGTGTTAGGTAATGAGGTTTTAGGAAGACGTCCTAAGGGACCAGTGTATACCTGGAAGTGTAGTAGTATTTGCAGTGTGCGACAGGATTCCATCAATTTGCTTTGTGATTTTGTACGGACATTTAATAAGAAAACTTTAAAACAGAAAATGAAGTTGTTGCAAGAATTCGATCCTTGCAGAGTGAGAGAAGTGACAGGTTTGCATGGTCATTCACTGGCTTGTCTTTCCAGGAGAGTATGCCAGAGTGTTTTTCATCATTTCAGGATGCTAGCAGTGCATCATAATAAAGTGAGGAAATTAGTTAGAATGTTGTATTATGCTAAGAGTCCAGCAATTATGCTTAAACAATTATGCACTGCTCTTTTGCATGGTTCTGAAGTAGATGTGAAGAATATTTGTGAAGAAATTGAGTTTTGTTACTTTGCAAGTAAAGAGGAGAATGTTGAAATTGACCCAGAAGAAGAAGGTAATGTGGAAGATAGTGTACAGGTTTCCAGTACAGATAATTTTCAGAAAGAAATTGCCACGTTTCAGGTGAAATCAAGTGAGAGGCCTAATTTCACTTGTGTGTGTTGTCGACGCACTTATTATAAGAATCAGACTAAGTTAGTGGATTTATATGCGAAAAGTGAAAGTGAAAATAATAGTGAATGGAAGGATTTTGCAACATACTTGATGGTAGAAAATTGTTTTGATTTGGGATCGGATCAAAGTGTGTGTACTTATTGTTGTAACAAATTAAATCAAAACCGGATGCCTGCTAGAGCGGTTCATAATAATCTGGAATTGGTTGAGATTCCTTCTGAATTGAAGGATTTAAATACTTATGAATCTATTTTGATTCAAAGTATCCATCCCTTTCAGGCTATTGTACGAATGGAGCCAAAGACAGGGAAATTGCCTCCATCAGATTTACAGAGAGGATTAAAGGGAAGAGTTGTTTATTTGCCTCTAGATTTGAAGAAAAACATTAATACAATTGGAGTAGAGAAAGTGGAAGAGGAACCTCTGGTTATCTTAGTTAATGGGGTTCCGACAAAGAGTAAGAAAATCTGGCAAGATTTAGTGGATGTTAGGAAAGTCAATAAGGCAAAATTGTATTTGAAGAAAAACAATAAGTACTACAAGAATGTATATGTTGCAGAAGAGGAAGTAAGCGAAGAAGAGGATAGCGATTTGTGTGCTGGTCAAATTGAGAAAGTAGAAGCCTCTAAAAATGAAGAAATATATGAACATTATAGTGTTCATCCTTTGCATTCCAAGGAAGTCATGGGGAATGCTATTGAGTTGTTTCAAATGAAACAAGCCAAAGGAAGTCCCATTAGTGTTTGGGAGGAAAGTTTGGAAGCTCGGTGTTTCCCACAGCTATTTCCAACAGGTCAAGGAGGAAGATATGATGAGCGACCTGATCAAATTCCTGCTTCTGAATACCGGACTTTACGATTGCATGCAGAAGATCCTAGGTTTCGTCAATGCATTCCCTATTTGTTTCATCTACTGTTTGAAAGCGATCTGTCTGGACTGTCATATGCAGTGAACCACATCTTGAAAAGTAGTGTACAGATGCAAAATATCTCGGCAAGTGATTTTATGGATAAAGTCAATGTGCAAGACAGTATTTTAGATTCTCACCTGATTAATCTCATGGCGTGTCAGCGTGGTACTAATGAGTACCGGTACCGTCGTCATGGTGATTTAAAATGTATGCTGAGGAACTTAGGAACTCCCACATGGTTCCTCACTCTCAGCTGTGCCGAGTATGGCTGGGAAGACTTACTTGAATTTCTACGAGAGGCAAATGGAAACATTGAAAATATCGAATTCAAGACACCCGGAGAACTGTGCTCCTTGGATCCAGTGAATGTATGCAGGTACTTCAATCATAGATTTGAAGCTATGATGTCTTTCATCATGAACAAGAAAAATCCACCTCTTGGAGAGGTGTTGGATTTCTTCTGGAGAAAGGAGTACCAAGCAAGAGGTGCTCCTCATATACATATGCTGCTGTGGATCAAAGATGCACCCAATTTTGGAACAGATCCGGATGACTTAGTGATGAGTTTCATAGAACAGTATTCTACATGTGCTGTTCCAAAGGCAAAGGAAGACAAAAGCCTAAGAGAACAAGTTTTACGCTTCCAAAGCCATCGTTGTGGAAAGTACTGTTGTCGTAAATTCAGAAACAAGGACAAGTTCTACACAAAATGTCGTTTCGCCTTTCCACGACCGGTGATTTCTAAAGGAAGAGTGAACAGTTTGATGTCTTCACTGCGACATAATGTGATGAAGAAATCACCCAAAAATACGTACAATTTGAAAAGGAACGAAGAGTCCAAGTACATCAACGACCACAACCCAGTGATTTTGTCCATGTGGAATGCTAACATGGATATACAGTTTGTGGCTGGTAACTGTATGGCTGTGGCTCGGTATGTGACATCTTACATCACCAAAAAAGAAAAGACAGAATTGAAGGATATGTGGGAGGACATTTCCCATGAAAAGAGCCTCAGTAAGAAGTTGTACAGTTTCAGTCTGAAGATGTTGTCGCATCGAGAAATCGGAGCTTACGAATGTTCTGACGGTTGTCTTCAGCAAGTCTCTATGCCAAATCCAGGAGTATCATTTGGGCGAGTCTTGGTCTTGCTGCAACGCGTAATCGAGTTCTGAAACCTGTATGGGAAATTGAGTATTTGGCGGAGAAGGAGCCAAACAGTACAGATATTTTGAAGACCAACATGTTGGATACATATTATCCAAATAGAAGCAGTCACCTCGAGAATGTTTGTCTGTATGAGGTTCTACAAAATTACATATTCAAGAGGAACATCAAAGAAGATATTGATAAAGGAGTGTATGCTGTAATTGGAAGTGAGGGATGTCTGGTCAAGCAAAGAAAATGCCACTTGGTAAACCATCGAAAATTGAGTGGCGAATCTCTTGAAAGAAAAGAGTTTTTCTATTTAGCACTTTTGCAACTTTTCAAGCCTTGGTGTGCAGAAGAGGAACTGCTTGGAGATTTCCTCTGTTACGAAGACTCTTTCAATGCCGCCAAGGAGACCATAGAATGTCCTGTTTTTCCCAAATATCTAGAAATGTTGAATGCGGAAATCGAGCAGGAAGCAACGATTGCAGCCGAGATTGCTAGAGACAGTTCTCAGGACTGTCAGAGTTCTGTTTCATTGAGTCAGGATCCACTAGGAGGACCAGTTATCGAAAATGAAGCTGCCACTGCCATGATTGAAGTGGAAAGAGCCATGGCACATGCTCTGGAGGATGCGGTTAACTTAGAAGACTTGGAAAGACAACTCAACGTTGAGCAGATGAAAATATATGACGAAGTTACCAACCAAATAGATCATGGATTAAGTCATGAGAAGAAAGAGTGCTCATGTACGTCGTTGAAGCCTGTCCGACTGTACGTGAGTGGAGAAGCGGGAACTGGAAAAAGTTTCCTCATTAAAGCAATTTCATGTTATTTGCAGAAAAGGACTGAGTCATCGCTGTCTTGTGTTGTCACCGCTCCAACTGGACTGGCAGCACATAACATTAAAGGTATTACTTTGCATCGTCTACTGATGCTGCCAGTGGAGCATGATAACAAATTACAATACCAAAGTTATCTGGAGATGCTTGTTGTGAAGTTTCAAGAGTCTTGAGGAAAATGAAACTTCTTATCATTGACGAAGTAAGCATTGTTTCCAATGTCATGCTTGCCTTTGTGCATTTGAGAATGCAAGAAGTTCTCAAAACAGAGTATGATGTGTTATTTGGTGGCAAACACATCATTGTTTTCGGTGATCTTCTGCAGCTGACACCAGTGAAAGGACAACCTGTGTTCAAAATGCTCACGCATGAAGATACCAGGAAGTGCCTAGGGAGCATTGGCAACGTCAATATATGGTTAAACTTCAATTATGCTGAACTGCGTGAAAATATGCGTCAAGCGAAGGATGAAGATTATAAGAATATTCTACAAGATGTTAGAATCGGAAAAGTGACCGAGCATGGGAAAGAAGCTTTACATGCACGATTACTGTCAAATTTGTATCCAGAAGAAGACGTTGTGCCTGAGAATATTTTTCAGAAAATTACTGAGAAGAAATCTGGAATATGTTTGATGCCAACTCTTGCAGAATGTGCCATCTTCAACAACAAAATGTTGCATTTAGAAAACCAAGAGATTGTGAAACTGGAAGCTATTGACAGAGTAGAGCATATGGGAGCAACAATTATTTTGTCTGAGAATTTGAAATCAAAATTGGATTCATTAGAGAAGACTATATCTAAAACTGCAGGTTTTGAAAAGACTCTGAATGTGTGCTTAAATTGCCGTATCATTTTAAGAAAGAATTTACATGTTGAAAGAGGTCTGGTAAATGGATCAATGGGTAATGTTGTTGATTTTGAGAAATACAGAAATAGAGATGGAATTGAATTTTTAAAAATTAAATTTGATGGCATTGAGGAAGTACAGCTAATTGGTCGTTGCTCTGCTAGGTTTTTGCTTGTAAAAGACTTATATGTTCGCCGTAAGCAGTTTCCTGTTTGCTTGGCATATGCGGTGACAATCCATATATCGCAAGGTTTAAGTGTAGACAGTGCATTGGTGAATATTGGCAGTTCTGTGTTCAAGGAGGGTATGGCATATGTGGCATTGTCACGAGTCAGAACTTTATCGGGATTGTACTTGATTGAGTGTGATGTCACAAACATTTGTGCGGATCTAGATTGTGTTAAGGAATACAATAGGTTAAGAAGAGAGTATGCACCACATTTGCCTCAATATCCTTTGTTTGAGAAACGTGTGGTAGGCCGGAAACGAAGAAATGTGACCAATAGTAGAGAGGTTGTAGCAAAAAGACGGAAAGTCGATGAACCAGAAATTATAAGCAGAAAGAAAAAGGATTTTGTTGAAGATGTTGTTGGTTTTCAATTTGAAAACAGTTCTGGTGTCAACTGCTATGCTAATGTAGTGGTTAATGTTTTGTTTTCTCTAGAAAATTTAAAAGAAGAGATTGTGGTCAATTCGGATCAAAGATTTTGCAGTTTGTTGAATTCTGTGTTAGAGAAATGTAGCACTGATAGAACAAAAATAGAAAGTGTGTCTGAAATTCGAAATCTGTTAGACAAATGTTCAGGTCAAACGCAATTCTCTCAAAATATTCAGCAAGATTGTCAGGAGTTTTTAATGTATATGCTTGATGTATTGCAAGATGAAGGTGTAGATGTAGATCACCTGTTTGGCCTTTCTTATCAATGGCAGCATGACTGCGAGAACTGTAGGGTATCAAGTACTACTAGTGTAGACTCAGAAAAATTTATATATATAACTTTGCCAGACAGTAAATCAGTGTCCTTTAATAAGCTAGTAAAAGCAGCCGATCACAACATGGAGTGTAGCCAATGTAAGTCTGAAATGTTGTCCACATTATTTATACGAACATATGCCAGTATGTCATTTTAATGTTCCAACGATGTAGGCCTGATGGAACAAAATTGACAACTTTAATTAAAATTTTTGTGGCTTCGCAGTTGTCAATATCAGGAAGGACTTTTGTAACTGCAGCAATTATATATCATGACGGTCCTTCAACAACATCAGGACATTACACAGCTTATTTGAAGTCTAGAAACGGCTGGTCATTCTGCAATGATTCTGTTTTAACTTTCAAAAAAAATTGCCTTTTGACCTTAAAAATTCTTACCCGGTGTTTTTACAACCAAAATTTTAGGGAAAGAATCTCGGGATTTGCTCTGAGGAATTTCAAGAGGTTCTAATGGCTCCTACACTATTTGGTCTTGAGGATAAGTGTAGTACAGAGTCAAAAGTTATTTTTCAGTTTTAAGTAGTTCCTGAAAAAAAAGAAGGTTTTCTTACAGAAAGTGGTGGGCACGGATTAGTTAAAGGACAACAGAGTATTTCCCAAAGCAAACGGTGTTCTTACCATAACACTTGACGTCATGGAAAAATAACTGCACTTTGAATGAGTTCAGAAAAACTGTTTCTGTTAATAAGCTAATTCAAGCAGCCAATCAAAACATGGAGTAGAGGTAATGTAAGTCTGCAATGCTGTCGACATATTTTGAACAAACTTTTGGTTATAATGTCATTTGAAAATTCCAACTATATAAACCTGATGAAAATAAGTTTTCAACTTTAATTTCAAATGTTGTGGCTACACAGTCGTTGATTTTAGAAAAAAAATTCTAACTGCAGCTATTATATGACATGATGGTCCTTTGACAACATCCACTTATTACACATCTTATTAAAAATATTCTTACTTTCTGTTTTCAGAAGAAAGAATTTAGGGTAGGTAACTGGCCTATAATGATTCTAGGAGTTGATATAATTTTATGTACTGTTTTAAATTGCTTTGTGATTAAAAGTGATGTAGAGAATTAAATAAGTGTAGTAGTCATAGAGGTAGTGTAAGTCTGCTTCATAGTAAGCAGTATCAGTGTCATAGGAAATGTGCAACATGAGTGAGCAAGAAGGGTGAGATATTACTAGTACAGGATTGTGAAAGTGATCTTGAACGTTTTCTTTCTGAAAGTTGCGGAAAAAGAAAATGACGGGATTTGCTTAGAAGAATTCCAAGAGTTATAAATGGCTCTTACACGATTTGGCCTTGTGGAAAAGTGTGGTAGAGAGCGAGAAGTCATTTATTGTATGTAACATATTTGTCAAAACGATGGAGCTTTTCTTTCAGAAAGTGGCGGGCTGAAAATAATAACAGCACAACAGAGTGTAAGCTGTTCATAGGATATCCTTCGACGTCATGGAAAGTAAGTTAATTTTAAGGAGTTCTGATTTTTGATTGGTTATGTTATATGGGTTTTTTAAACACAATCATTTTGATTGTGGGGTTTTTCCCCGCTGTTATATGATGAATACCTTCAAGTCACTGTTTTTAGTGAAATTTGATATATTCTGAGAACAGCAAAAATAAACCATTTAACATGTATAATTAATTCTGTACTTTTTGTATTTATGATATACATTTAGAACTGTGTAGGAGGCATGGAGAAGCTGAGGCTTCTGTAAGTGTCAAAGTTGTTGCATACAGTGCTCACCTTCTGCGTAGTCTTTCATATGATAGACTACATCTGCACAATGAGATACCTAAGCAAAGGAAACACAGGTGATGTGATTGTGGAATGAGCAAAAAAAATTGCACGTTTTTCAATTACATTACCTGTGTTTCCTAATGTTACGCATCACATTGTGTAGATGAGGTTTAGGCCTGTTCCAGGAGACAGAGGAGGTCTGACGTTTGTTCAAGAGTGCAGTGGACATGACTCACTTTGTTGGTAGGCCTGCACATGTATTATCTCCTCTGTACTCTTCGACAAGCCTAAATTTCATCTGCAACCCTGAGTAGGACTCACCTGAAACAAATCTGTGGATAGGCCACACCTTATCAGCATCTAGAAACAATCATTTAAAATGTTAAGGGCAGATTTATGATGGCTGTGCGCCCCTTTTGCGCCGCTGTTCCGTCACTTTTGTGACGCAGCAGCAGTGTAAAAGATGAACCATGTTGCAAGATAGGCCTCACTTCATCTCCAACAAGATACCGTCAGTTTAAAATGTATATAATTAGGACTGTGTAGGGGGCATGGAGAAGCTGAGGCTTCAGTAAGTGTCAAAGTTGTTGCATGCAGTGCTGAACTTCTGCGTACTCTTTCATATGCTGGACTACATCTGCACAATGAGATACCTAAGCAAAGGAAACACAAGTGATGTGATTGTGAAATGAGCAAAAGAAATTGCATGTTTTTCAATGACATCACCTGTGTTTCCTAACATTATGAATCACATTGTGCAGATCAGGTTTAGGCCTGTCCAGGGAGACAGAGGAGGTCTGGCCTTTGTTAAAGAGTGCAGTGGACATGACTCACTTCATTGGTAGGCATGCACATGTATTATCTCCTCTGTACTCTTCAACAAGTCTAAATTTTATCTGTAACCCTGAGTAGGCCTCACCTCAAACAAACCCCTGGATAGGCAACACCTTATCGGCATCCTGAATCAATCATTTAAAATGTTAAGGGCAGATTTAGGATGGCCGTGCGCCTCTTTTGTGCCGCTGTTGCCTCACTTATGTGATGCAGCAGTGATGCAAAAGATGCACCATGTTGCAAGATAGGCCTCACTTCATCTGCAACAAGATACTGTTAGTTTAAAATGTATATATTTAGGACTGTGTAGGGGGCATGGAGAAGCAGAGGCTTTTGTAAGTGTCAAAGTTGTTGAAAAACTGTTTGTCCTTCAATCTTTTCCCTTGTCTTTTCTAATTTTTAAATACATGTTTTAATATTTTTCAATTTTTTTTTCTTTTTTTCACAGATTGAAAGTATAAAAATAACAAGTGACTAAGTTAACGACAATTATAAGGTAATTGTTTTGTACTCTTTTCATTACATTTCTATCACATTTAACTTCTATTAGTTCCACTGCTTCATTTCTTTAACCCTCAGTTTCCTGCCTTTGCTACTTCCCTCATTCCTTTTTCTATTACTTACTTACTCTACTCCTTCCACTCCTTTTCTCAGTCCCTCTGTTCTCATAGTTCCTCACTCCTGTTCACTCACTCCGTCTCTATT
Source organism: Lissotriton helveticus (assembly GCF_964261635.1). NCBI lineage: Eukaryota > Metazoa > Chordata > Amphibia > Caudata > Salamandridae > Lissotriton > Lissotriton helveticus. The sequence continues at coordinate 1,233,781,954 of NC_136061.1, read as the reverse complement.
ACTCTCACTGTCTCTGACTGATCACTCTTTCACTACTAGTTCATTATGCTTTCTCCCTGTAGTTCAAGCACACTAAGGGGCATATTATCAACACAGGCAATAAAATTATCGCTGCTTTTATCGGCAGAAAACTGCTGCAAAAGCGGCTTTAGCTGCAGTTTTCTGCCACAAAAGCGGCTTTAGCGGCAGATATCTCTTGATAAAAGCAGCGATTATCGGCAGAAAACTGCCGCAAAAGCAGCTTTAGCGGCAGTTTTCTGCCGCAAAAGCGGCTTTAGCGGCAGATTTCTGCCGATAAAAGCAGCGATAATTTTATCACCTATGTTGATAATATGCCCCTATGTTATTTACATTTCTTTGCTGTTTCAATCATTCCTTTTCTGTTACTTCTTCTTTTCTGCTTTCTGTTTTTTCTCTTTGTTATTCCACATGTTTTAATCTTATTTTGAACATTCACTCACATTCTCTAAGAAACTCTTGTTTATTATTCTTCTACTCTCCTTTTTTTCTTTCACTTCCTTATCTATTTTGTTTTTCACAATTATACCCTCTTCCATATTTTCTTCGGTAAATAGATCTATTAAACAGTATCTCTGTGTTACTCCCTATAGCTGTCTTTCTTTTAACATTACTCTCTGTTTCCTTCCCTTATACTTACTCTTCTTTTTTTTTAAAAAAAATTTTTTGTTTCGCTTCCGGTTCGCATACCGGCGAGCGAACCGGGAAGCGAACCAAAAGAAATATAGGTTGCCAGAGTGCTAAACATTCTAGCAATTTTTTTATAAAGGGGAGGTAGTTCTGAAAAGAACTTTTTTTTTATTATTTTTGTTGTTTTATATTTTTTTATTATTTTTCTGAACATTTTTTTACTTTTTTTTATTTTTTGAACGGTTTTATATTTTTTTTGGTTTTTTGGGGGGGGGGAAACGAAAACGATTCATTGTAAAGGGCTCAACAGGAGCAACAAAAAAAAAGAATTTCTTCTCTGGGGCGTTTCGGACAATCATGATTATCAATTGCTAAGTTGATTAAATTGATGCTACTTTCTCTGTAGCAAATCAACTGACCGCAACGCACGCACACTTGTTTGATTGTCCCGAACCTCATCTGCATATTTGGGACCATGTCCCTCGCCTCTGGTCCCGTCACTTCCTCTACATTTGATCTTCGGGCCACAGGAGGGGGGTTGTCCTGCAGGCCACGTAGCTGCGCAGCAATGTAGTTGATAGGGTGCCACCTCTCCATATGGCGATGCATCGTATAATTGCCATAACTGTATTTTTTATTTGTCCCTCTGGACAGATCTTTCTTGCATATAAGGCAAGTTACATACCGGGCATTCACTTTTTTTTGGCCCCGGGGATATTTAAAAAATTGCCAAATGAAACTCTCTTTGACACGGGATGTCCTAGGCTCTTCTTGCAAAAACTGCCTCCTCTCTTGCTCCTCTTCCTCTTCTTCCTCTTCTTCCTCCTCTTGATTGAGGATTACCTGAGGAGGTGGTACTCTCTTCCTAGGAGGTGGTGGTGGTGGTGGGGGTGCACCAGCTGAAGCTACAACACTTGCCATTGCTAAGTGATGAAAAAAGGTCTTCCTCGCACAAAGATGAAAGTCAGAGTGAGGAAACAAGGAGGGGTTTTCATCATTTGGGAAAAAAAATAGTTCTGAACCAATGAAAAGTGTTATTTTTAGGTCACATGACCTAGCCTTACATCATTAGGAAACCAAAAGTGAAATGAACCAATGAAAAGTGTTATTAACAAGTCACATGACCTGTTATGCTTACGTTACGCGCTCCGCGCCGCGTCCCGGATCGCTTCCGGGAAGCTGCGCTTCACGCCTCGCTTCGCGTACCGGACCACTTCCGGGTGCGCTAACGCGACGCGTCATATGACGCATTACGCGACAACGCGATACGTCGCGGTTACGCGACGCGTCACCATGTTGTTTTCTAACGCGGCAGTTGCGCAAACGGAACGTTTACCGGTTCGCGGACCGGGTCGCGGCAGCAAATTGAGCTAACGGGAAGCTACCCGGTTCGCGGACCGGGAGCGAAACAAAAAAAAATATAAAAAATTGTATTAAAAACATATAAAATATATTTTTCGATTTAAAGAAGAATACATTTTAAAGCTTTTGATATTTACTATTAAAAAAACCATTGAAATTCACTGAAAAAACCATAGGTTATAGACCATATATAGTTAGGAATTAGCATTTACAAAACCTTGAAAATTCACTGAAAAAACCATAGGTTATAGACCATATATAGTTAGGAATTAGCATTTACAAAACCTTATTTTACTCACACAAAACCATTGAAATTCCATATATAGTTAGTTGCACTAACTATATATCGCGCATCCGCAATCCACTGCTGATCATGTCACATATTACATCATTCATGACATGGTCAATGACATCACTGATGACATCACTGATGACATCTCAAATGACATCACTGATGACATCACTGATGACATCTCAAATGACATCACTGATGACATCACTGATGACAACATCCAGTGACTGTATGTTTCTGTAAAGGTAAAATATGTCTTACATATTGAAGAATGAGTGGATTTATAAGTGTCTGGATGAAGGATTTAGTTGGTGCATGACTGACTGTATGAGTGAGTGATTAAATGTGTCTCACTGAGTGCATGGGTTAGTGACTAAACTGTCTTAATTTGTGCATCATTATATCTGTTGTTCTGTAAACTGCTGCATGTGTTGATCAGTAGCTATATGAGTAACTATATGGGTTATTGATTGGTTGCCCATGTATTTGTATGGGAGACTGAGTGTGTGTGTGGGTGTCTGGGAGCTGTATGACTCTGTGCATAGATGTGTGAGCAGTTGATTCACTAGATGTATGGGTTCAAAAGTGCATGTGGAAACAGCTGTATGGGCGGTTGACTGTGTGCATGAGTGTATTGGTGAGTGAATGGATATCTCAGTGCTACATGTCAAAGTAAGTACATATGTAAAACACAGTACATGTGAGAGTTGACATATATAAATAACTGTGCATAAGAGCCAGTGAATGTGTGAGTGGCTGTATGGATCATTGTGAACTTGTATCCGGGATTGTATAAGAGAGTAAATATGTGTTAGTATGTGTTTGAATAAGTAAGGTGTGTATAACTGTATAGTTGAGAAAATGGAGGTGTGATTGATTCTTTGCATGACTGACTAGGTGTGTGTGTAACTTCATGGATGAGTGACAGTCTGTGAGTGTCTGTTTGCACTGAGTGTATCTAAGGTTATATTAGAGTCTGAAGAGGTTCATCGTATTATCACATGAATGATGTCATCAGTGATGTGATCAGTAATGTCAAATGAGATGTTATCAGTGATGTCATCAGTGATGTCATTTGAGATGTCATCAGTGATGTCATCAGTGATGTCACTGACCATGTCATGAATGATGTAATATGTGACATGATCAGCAGTGGATTGCGGGTGCGCGATATATAGTTAGTGCAACTAACTATATATGGAATTTCAATGGTTTTGTGTGAGTAAAATAAGGTTGTGTAAATGCTAATTCCTAACTATATATGGTCTATAACCTATGGTTTTTTCAGTGAATATATATATATATATATATATATATATATATTACCTACTGGCGGTCGCCGAAAAGATTCATCAAGGGGGGGCCGAGAAAAAAAGGGGGGTCCCAAAACGTGTTTTCTCTATGCAATTTCCATAAGAAACTTTAGACAAGGCTACAGGTCGAACTGGTGAACGGAATTACCCCAAATTTGGTAGGGAGAAGGGTCTTGGTTTAGAAAGCACACTTTTGTTCATTTGGGGTAAATCCGTTCAGTAGTTTTGGAGATATACCGATATCGGTATTTGGCAATTCTGCCATCTGATTGGCTGAAGCGTTACGAGCACGAGCTTGCTGCTTATTGGCTGCTAGGAGTGCGAGCGGTTGCAACTACGAAGTATGGGTTAGCCATTTTGTGGTTCCGTTGAAGCAAGTAGGGAGAAAAAAGGGTGAAAAAAGTAGGAAAGAGGAGGGTAGGAGCACTGTAAAATCTGTTGGGTGTTTAGGGTGTGCTATACAGGGGGAGCGAAGCGTACTACTCATACCTATCGGTCTGAAAGTGCTGGGCTATGGAAATAAAGTGTGATATTGCCTAGAGTCTGATGCTGCTAAGGTGAGCTGCTCCAGGACTCGAGGATTAAAGCATGAGCCCAAACTGTGTGTCTTATGCTGTGAAGTCATGTGCCCTGGCCGCTGCAGCACACCTGTGGAAGTAGTGTCAGCATGTGTTTATAGCTACCAGGATGAACTAGTGACCCCTACTGATCAGAAAGTCCTGGGGTATGGAAAATAAGTGAGGTATTGTCTAGAGTTTCATGCTGCTAAGCTGAGCTGCTGCCGGACTCGGGGAAGAAAGCGTGAGTCCAAACTGTGTGTCATATGCTGTGAAGTCATGTGCTCTGGCCGCTGTGCCACATCCGTTCAAGTAGTGTCAGCATGTAGTTATACCTACGCATAGGAACTTTTGTTTCGAACATTGTAACTTGTGTATGATGTTTAGGGGGTGTTATACAGGGAGTTCGAAGGTAAATTTGTGCATATCAAATAAATTCGGTATTTGTAAAGTGCAAACTGCTCACTCATATGGGTCTGATAGAGCTCGGGGCGTAAGCTAAGCTGCTGTCGGACTCGGGAATAAAGCCGCTGAACTACTGAACCCGACCGGTCTGAAAGTGCTGGGTACGGAAATTAAGTGAGGCATTGCCTAGAGTGTCATGCTGCTAAATTGAGCTGCTGCTGGACTCGTGGATGAAACCGTGAGCTCAAACTGTGTGTCCTATGCTGTGAAGTCATGTGTTCTGGCCGCTGTGCCACACCTGTCCAAGTAGTGTCAGCAATATTTTATACATAGGAGGAAGTTTTGTTTGGAACACTGTAACTTGTATATAGTGCTTAGGTGGTGTTATACAGGGAGTGCGAAGGTAAATCAATACGGTATTTGTAAAGTGCAAACTACTCACCCCTATGGGTCTGAAGGCCTTGGAGTCCAGCGTGGAAATTATGTGAGCTATTAAGTGAGCTATTGCCCAGAGTCACATAGAACTGAGCTGAGCTGCTGCTGGAGCAGGAGATTAAACCGTGAGTCCTGTGCTCTGAACTCATGTTTCTGGGCGCTGCGTCACACCTGTCCAAGTAGTATCGGCATGTCTGCATACGTACTAGGCGGAACTTTTGTTTTAAACAGTGTGACGTCTGTAGGGTGATTTGGGGTGCTACAGAGGAAGTGTGAATTTTAATTCTGGCATGTTTCAAATGATTTCAGTATTTGTAAAGTGCAAACTATTCACTTGTACGGGTCTGCAGGCGCTGGGGGCGAGAGTGGAAATTAAGTGAGCTATTGCCCAGAGTCACATGGTGCTAGCCTAAGCTGTTGCTTGAGCCAGTGATCAAAGCGAGAGCTCTGTGCTCCAAAGTCAGATGGTCTGGCTGCTGCACCACAGCTGTGTGGAGAATACATTTTGGTGAGGGTCCGGGAGTTGCCGTTACCTGGCCCTAGAATAGCGGGCCTAAGTTCTGAGTTATAGGGAGGCGCTTAAAAGAGCCCTTGTGTTCATTAGTTGGAGCTACATGTAGGTGCGGATGCACAACTTCAGGTTATTTAGAAGAACTTGATTTCCCTGATCTGTGTAGTGCACTCCATCACTTCTATAGATATCAGCCATATCAAAATGTATGTTGTTGTAGATTGACCCTATTCCATGGTCTCTGAGGTATGCAGACACAGCTTTGTTGACATTCTTCCTAGATTTTTCAATCTGAAGACTAAACTGGTTTGACCATTTCCACTTCTGTCTTTGGCATATATTGGAATATACAAAGAAAGTTTGAAGCAAAAGTAACATCACTTGTCCAAAGGTGTCCTCCATTAGCATTTTCAAACCTACTCCAGTCAATGTGCCTAGGTCATTTCCACCACAATGCACAATCATGAGGTCAGGGTGTGGAAGATGCAAAGAGGTTTTAACCAAAGGTAGCAATTGGTGCCACTTCAATCCTCTCTGTGCAAACCATTTAATGTTCACATTTTGTAAACCTAGGTCTAAGTAAATACGTCTCTGTTCTGCATACCTCTTGCACTAGAAAACATAGCTATGTCCTACGATCCACACTAGCATTTTGAAGGTATGGCTGGAAGGTATTGAAAGATGTCTGTAGCTCATGCAGTTCCTTCGTAGAGTAAGAGATATGTTTAAAGATGGTGAAAATCATTGGGTAATAAAAACTAGGGAGCATATTAGTTTTGTGAAAAAGCATGTTTGTCATTGTCATTGTAGAACAATTGCCTCACAATTCTTGTATTCCTCCTTTTGTGGTACATAACTATTAATTCTCTGTATTGGCTTATGCGGATGTTATTGCCGTGACCACGACAGACCCATCTCTGGCAATAGCAGAGATGGAACGTTTAGCGGCAGTGTTTGGTCACACTACCCGATATAAACTGAATGTGGCCAAAACTCAAATTTTGTGCTCAGATAACATCGTATGGACATATGTTAGAGTAGAGAAGGAGGTGACCTACTTGGGTATCCTAATACGAGCCTCCATGACTGAGGTGATGGATGCGAACTAGAAGTTATTACTACAGAGCGTTAGAGACTCACTAGATAAATGGGGGCGCTTGCACTTCACGTTAATTGGGCGTAGCAATATCATAAAAATGAATATTTTACCCAAGGTTCTATATCTATTTCGGTCAGTTCCTCTGGAAGTGACAAGCGCCAGGCTACAACACCTTCAATCGATATGTTGCAAGTTTATATGGACTCCTGGCAGGCCTAGACGCGCAATGGGTTTTATGACGCTTCCAGTCCAGAGAGGGGATTAGCCATACCGGATTTCGCATTATATTTTTATACGTTTTTTTCTAAAATGTGCACTTTTTTTAACGGGAGAGAGTGCTATGAATAGAGCTTCTGCCCCAATGATCTTTGAAATACTTATGGGCCATATTGCGAGACAGTGCCTAGTTTAGAGAAATTGATTGGAGTTATTTTAAGCGAACACGGTTTAAAGTATTACGCAGTGCGTATAAAGTATGTAAAAGAATAAAAAAAATCGGACCCAATGGGGATAATATCATATTATACCCCCTGAATGCTGTAAAGATTCTACCTTCTATATTTGGGGATAATGTAGTCCATGCCTGGAGAATGAAAAGTATTAATAAATTAGGGGATTTTTTTTCTTTGGGGGGGTGTAAATCTTTTGATGATCTAGCTAAACAATATGATTTATCAAAACTGCAGTTTTTAAAATTTCTACAGATGAGGGATTTTTTAGGTCGGACAAAAGTTAATTTTGCACCCCATCCTATTATAGAGTTGGTTAGACGACAGGAGAGAATAGGTGTGTTATATCAGCTATTATTGTCATACAAACCAAATGATCTTGATAAATTCAGCGCTAAATGGTCTATGGTATTGGGAGAACAAAACATCTCTATGGAGAAGATTATAGTTAGTTCCAGGGAGATATTAATGTCAGCCAATCAGAAGGTACAATGTTTTAAAACAATTTTTGACTTATATTATACCCCGCACGATTGTCTAAATGGGGAGCTGGGTTTGATGGAAAGTGTTTTCGATGCAGGGATAATAATGCAGACAGTTTACATATTTTTTTTTAGCTGTTGTAAATTACTTAGATTTATTTCAGATATAGAGAAATTTCTGGCTTATGTTATGAATCCTCCGCTGACAATCACTCCTGTTACTATGTTACTGGGGATGCTCCCATCTAATAATCAAGTGATTGCATTAAATAAGCATCGACAATTGATATTTTTTTCAATGACTGTTGCTCGCCTTTGCATTGCCAGTGAGAGGTTGCAGAAAGATCCTCCTGTATTTGAGTTATGATGAGCTAAAATGTATAATTTATATAAGTTAGAATGGAGTTTATTTGCTGTGAAAGGGTTTAAAAAACGTCAGATTGGTATTAGTATTTGGGGATCATTTTGTGATTATTGTGAATTCTAAATCAGTTGCATGTAATGTTATTTTTGATTTTTGTTTGCCTTTTCCCTTTTTTTTAATCTGTTACTTTGCTGCTGTGGAGTCATAAATAAATAATAAAAAAAAGAAAATTATAATTGATTGGAAGATGAGAAGCATTGGGTACTAAAAACTAGGGTGCATATTAGTTGTGTGAAAAAGCATGTTTGTCATTGGTTAATAAAGAGCAGTCTAAACGTGGAGTACAGACGCTAGGATGAAATGCGCTCAGCTCAACCACACATGCTACTTGCATTTGGAAGGTACATTTGTTACTTAAAACAATGGTGAACTTTTAAATGTTCGAGAATGTGCTGAAAGTGCGGTGATAAAATAGGTTGAACTTCTGACCTGTATGTGGTGCAAAATCTGAAGAAGCTTTTCATATGGCAAATTCAAAAATAACCAATAGAGATAAGTTTTGGAATGTCGTTGAAGGAATGAATTATTCTGATTTGTTCCTTACATGTATATGTGGAGCAACAGAGAAATTGTGCCATTACTGGTTCCATTCTTGATGAAAGCGGTGCGTTACATGTACTGTGTGACAAAGAAAGAATTGCATGCATGTGTGACATTTGCAATCTGCATACCAACTACAAAGGTGAGGTAGACATGAACAAGGTGTGTTATGTGTTCTGTAGTAGTGATTAAGTATTTGAGGTGATATTTTTAAGTTTGAAAGTATTTTTTATTTCAAAATAATATACTGTTAGTAAAGTGTGGTGTTTCATATTGGTTATAAAATATGCATAAAGTTTGACCTGTTTGGTAAATGAGTAATTTGTATATGTTTAGGAATTTTTCACAAAGAAGAAGTGTAGTTTGTCATCTTTAATGGACTGTATGGTTTTGAAAATGAGGTATTGTAGCAGGGTTTCTGTTCTCCCACAGAACTGTGCACAGAGGATTGGAACCTCGGCGAATTAGGGTGACCCAAAACTCACCTTAGTATCCAACAAACCCCTTACCGAGCTAGCTACAGTGTCTCATTGGTCATAACAAACTCCCAATGTTTAGACAAACCAGAACATGAGCTTACAATACCTCAGGTTACGTGGAACACATGAGCACTCTTTCGTTATGCAATCATTTCAAACCAGAACGTGGAGTCAAGAAGAACACGTGAACATTTGAAATATTTATTTACTAATGTCGTCTTCTCAGGCGCAGTATCTTAGATAATACAAGGAAACATATTATCAAAAGCAAAGTTATCAGCATAGTTACTAGTCCATAGAAAGCAAATGGTGACAGCATGTTAACATGCTGTAATGAATAAGAGTAAACAACACTTATTTCTCACCCTCCCTAACACACATATTATATTAATAGCTAAGAAGGTCTCTTTGGGTTGAATTAGGGCGGGCCCATACCTCAGGATCCTAGAATGAAGGGATCACATCAGCATACACCAGCTCTCTCTGCTTGCAAACAGCATCAAGTGTGTTATATGTGTGCCTCAAACAAAGCAATATCAAACCCGCCTTAAAGCCAAAGTTGGCAGAAGCAGCACTTATGTTATGTCTATGAAGGCGCGAAGATCAGACCTCATAACAACTCAGTATCTTGTTGTTCCTGAAGCTTCAGCAATCTCTGTACAGACATAGTTTATTGAGCAAAGCTGATATCAGAGTAATAACATATTATTCTCAAGTAAATCACAACGAACTACTAGGTTGAAAGCTAAATCAACAATTAAGTTTCGTGTGCAGAAGTAGCAAAAGGAAAAAATGGCGTTTAAACATGTAATGTGCCTATGCTAACTTAACGCATTATAAAGATATAAAGTAACTATATGACACCCCCCCATGATCCGAGGACGGATAAGATAAGATAAGATAAGGGCAACTTCATGAAAGCAGAGTTCAACAACCATGAACAACCTTACAATTAAAAAAAAACTGCAGCAACCAAATCAAATTTTTTTAAAAAAGTCACAAGCACTCAAGCCAAGAGGACTGGGAGGTGAAAAAATGCAAAAGAAAAATGAGGCATCATCAGAAACCAGGAAGTCTTTTCAAGGCAAGACCGAATATGCAAAATATGCAGCTACAGCCTCCAACAGGAAATCACCGTCTTCATCCGAAAACAGTTCAGCCATCCAATTCAAAAGAGGAAAAGAGCAAACGTGTTCTCCCAACACTGGAGCCTCTATTACCATCAGAGGACAAGTCGGAGGGTTTTCAAGAAAGCTCATTGCCAAGAAATCCTGCGCTGCTGTAAGAACGTTCCAAGGACCCATTAGTCCATGCATCGCTGCTAAGGCCATAATCCTGTCGCCAGTGCAAACCAATTCGTGAGAAACGATGGGACTCATCAGCTGATTAAAGTCGACTTCAGGAGAAACCGGTCCGCAGAGACACAAATCAATGGCCCAACCGAAGTCACAGCTTAGGCAGTGAAATACAGGCTGGGCACAGGTGAAGTAGGAAAATCGAAACGATAATCCATATGCCGTGCTTAAAATCGCAAGCGGCAGCGTGCCATAATATTCAAGCATTCGATCATGAAACAGCGCTAGGAGGGGCTGGGCGGCTCCTTCCACACGTGGGGCATCCATATTTAAGGAAGCAAACAACCACTAGAACGGCTGCCGCTAGTGCCAGGATAACCGGGAATCCACCAAACAAACTCGAAAAAATGGAATGGAAGAAAGCAGGGATGACTCCAAAGATTTTTTCAAATGAAGTTACAAGACCACTGCTAACAGATTTTAAAAAATGAGCTAGTCCACTTGTGGAGGACGAGTTAAAAATAGAATGTACCATTTCGCTGAAATGCAATGGTAAATCAGTATTTAAAAGGGCCTGAACCTCAGTCCGGGTGTTAGCAATGTGAAGAACGAAAGTCTCCCTAGCCGAACTCAAGGCCACTTCTTTCTGGGACAATAGCGCCCTTATTCTGCTCATGCCGCTGAAGTCTGCTCTCAAGGTTGGGATGCGTGGCCAAATGGAAACCTCCCTATTCTCATGTGTGGGTGGGTACAGGACATTCCTGCAGCAAACGACACGTTCAGTTACAGTTACCACATAAGCTACACCTTTAATTATCCCGCAACAATCTTCATTATTTAAAAGTAAATAACTTCCGTTCCCTAGTAAGGTAAAAGTCGGGGAGATTGCAGGAACCGGAGTCCCTTTTAAAACACAGGCCAAGTTCGGCCGGTCTTGGTTACAGGAACCGTGCAATTGTATATGCCTACACATTAGTGAATGATCTGGTATTTCTGTACACTCCTCCCCATTAAGATAAACTTCCTGTCCGTCTTTCAAACATCTATAAGTGAAAGGAAGGGACCAGACTTCATGGAGAAATGCACTACCTAAGGGCTCATAGCGACCTTTGGCAACATATCGCATACAATTTGTAAATTTATACAGTGCAAAAGGCAAAGTTATTAAACCGTCGATAAGCCACGTTGCATCGTTGGCCTCTGCCACAGAGAAAGGCAAGGACTCCAATTTCTCAATATGTAACATAGAAAATGTAGCATCTCGCATGGAAAGCAAGCGCTGCTTGTCAGTCAAATTAAAGGGAGCAAAGAGAGAAGAAACATTCATGTAGGTCCATGGCACCTTGCCAGCCTTCAACGTTTGAAGGGTCCATGCAAATTGCATGATAGAACGTAATTGATTTTGACCATGGTACAACACAGACACTTCATCATGCACAATATCCACTACAGAAGACACAATATTATCCAAAGTGTAAATGCGGGAAGAAAGCATGTTAATACTATTATCTACCACAGCAAGCACCTTTTCTAAATTTGCCTGATCTATAGCTCTAAGGCGTGTCGCAGCCTCAATCTGTGATGTCTTCCAGATTTCATTGTAATCAGCATATATCCATCTTTTTGATCTACCACTAGCCGGGCCCTTTATGAAATCATTTAAATCTATATCATCATTCAGCTTTGCAAGATGTAATTTAACTGCAGACAATGTTGAATGTTTCAGCCAATTCTGACACAATTTGCCCACAGAGTAAGTTGTGACAGAATGCTCAGTTTCAAAACGTGTATCAGGTCTGACCTGTGTAAAGCCATCAGATAAACCCAGAAAACGGTGCTGGCATGAATCTGCACTTCTGTGCCACACTAGCCAACCTTTAGGATCCATACTGGATATATTAAATGATGAATTCAGCAATAGGGTTTGTAAGTCCCTAATCGAAAACTGAGTATAATTACTCCAGCCAGAATATTCCTCTAACTCTGGGATGGTCGGAGAATTTAATTTTTTAGATGTAGCCAATCCAAAGCAAGTTGTCTGTGAAATAGAAGAATTCAAAAACAACATCTGATTCGGGATGAGACAAGCACGGTGCAAAGCCTCAGTGCCTTGTACGTGCCAGCTTTTAGAACCCCAAACTGATTTTAGGTCAATAGTATCCTTCCACAATTCATAGCCGCCAACAGCCAGCTGATCAAGAAAGGACTTCGAGTACAACAATTTAGTATCGGTAAGTCTAACCTTGGACATAGGCTTCTGTGTCATTTTAAAATAAAAGGACTCGGGATTAGACAGATTGAAGTCAGTAAAATAAGTGTACTTTTTCAAAAAAGTACTAGAAATGCCTTGTTTAGGAGCTGGGCAATGTTCCCATTGTGTATAATTTACAGTATTCCTTCTGGATGCTGTTTTATGTAAGAAGTGATTGCCAAAATGTTGAAAGCAAAACAAATCACCATAATTAGCAGATTCTAAGTACAAATCTTCCACATCAAAGGCAGCATAGTATTTCAAATCAGAAAACAAAGACTCTACGGCCTGAACATCCCAATCATCAGAACGTATGTTTTGTTTCACCACATCCCCCATATTAACTCCAAGCACATTAGGGACATTAACAACCTCAGTAGGCCCATGAATTTGAAATCTAACAGCATCCCACACTATCCCATCAAGGACAGGCCAAGCAGTGATGTTAACAAATGTCAAGTCTCTTTTCAATCTGTGTGCAGAATGCGATGAGGAAAGGGGGGCCAAAGTTCCATTTAGATGTCGAATGCATGTTCTTTCTTCGACATAGTGTCCATTCATAAGTCGGAAAAAATAAAAAATAAACCCAATTGACATGAAAAGGTAAATTGAAAAAAGCACCAGCCAAATATATGTCCAAGGCGGAATTAAAAAATGTTTTTTAAACAAGCTGGCATAAACTGCAAAACGTGAGGGTTTCTTCGAGGCATTGGAAACAGAGTCAAATGAAAATCTGGATTCTGTGGCCAAACGGGCTTGCAGGTCAGGCATGGACAAGTCAGTGGGGTAAGTATAGTCTATTTCAGCAAGGTCTGTACCGGGCAAAGTACTTAATAAAGGACTGGAAATAGCAGGCAACTCGATTGCCACTTCAGTTTCATGATTAGAAGCAGTGGGCAAAACTGAATTTCTCACAATGGAAGGACAGGAAACAGCCGGTGTCATACTAAGAAGAATCGGCCACTCTGTGTATCTTGACATTGTCAATTGAGATAAACCTGTTTTCTTTACGGCCAGGAAGTGGTGGTAAAATGACTGTTCTTGTGCCCTTCACCCCAAGGACTGGAACCGGAGCTCGATAGGAAGGACCAAATTCTTTCTTGTTGTCGATTTTCTCTCGAACCAGTTCTCCAACTTGGGGTAGCCAGCCGACTACCGGGTTCTGCAACGCAACATCCAACGTGGAGGGCAAATGTTCCTTTGCAAGACTGTCTCTGGTCTTTTGTAGATTCTGTAAAACAGTACAATGTTCATCTACGTCAAAGGTCGTGGCGCGAACATTTTGATGCCAAAGAGCATTTCGTATGGGGTCCGCCCACCCAGAGACCTTCGAGGGAGATTATTAAGAGCACGCTGCACGCCATAGAGGTGGGCCAGCCAGTTTCTGCCAGTGCCTATAACTCGAGCTGTCAAAGATTGCTTTAAATCATGGTTCATTCGCTCCACTACACTTTTACCCTCAGGTCTGTAGGGAGACGAAAACTTGACTTGGACCCCCATCGAACTCATGGCATCCTTATATGCCTTAGAGGCGAAAGCCGGACCCTGATCCGAATGGAAGGTACCACAGGCAAAAATCCCTACAAAGATGGGCAAATCTCTAATGACAGTCCGTGAATCAGCGCTGCGATGGGGCCAGACCCACACAAAGCGTGTGCATGAATCAACTGCAACTAAGATGTACTTATACGCAGTATCAGATGAAAAAGGACCGCAGTGATCCAAATAAACACAACCTAGTGGTTTATTAGAAATGTACAACTGAGTCTGTGGCGGACGCGCAGCAGTCGAAGGTTTAATCTGCTGACATATGTCACAAAGAAGGACATAATCACGCGTCTGTTTGTACAGTCCCCGCCACCAGAAACGTTGTTGTAAGTGAGTTACAGTGGCTGAGACGCCCGCATGCGCAGACCCCACACCTTCATGAGCGGCTGTAATCAAGTCTGCTCTGCGATCCGAGTTGGGAATCAAACGTTCACCAACATCAGGAATTTTCACAAAAGGAACCTTTTCGGGACTTAAGTGGTATGTGTACTTCGAAGGGAACCCCGAAGGATGTTTACCTCCCTTCTCAGTAGCAGCAACAGCTGCCAAGATGTCACTATCAATCTTACTTTTGGACCGTGTAACTGCTGCAACTAAGTATGTAGACACTGCTGATTTCGCTGCTTCATCAGCAAGCGAGTTACCGACAGCGTGGACTCCCACACGCTGGTGGCCAAGAGTATGAATTACATAAACAAGCGGCAACGAAGCCTTAAGCTCTGCCACTCGAACCCAGATCGTTTTATGTTTTATTGTGCTACCCTTGGAATCACGAAAGTCATTCTGAATCCAAACGAACAAGTTTTCATTGTATGACTGGACACAGTAGAAAGAATCACTTACAATAAGAGTAGTAACACTAGGAGCCGCGTACTCCAAAGCTAGTAAGAGAGCACGAAGCTCTGCCAATTGTGCGGTGCAATCTCCCAGTGGCAACGTGTGCACTTCCCTGGATATGAACTCATCGTTCAACATAGCACCTACCACAATGGCGCATGCGGAAACGTAGGCATGTTTAGAGCCATGCGCAACCTGCGCAGAACCATCAGTGTAAATGATGCAATGGAAGTCCTCCAAAGGTCGCATAGCTAGAGGAGCAGGATGAACAAACTCATACTGCAAGTACTCCTGCGACCGCAAAGAGGCGTCAAAAATAAACGTGACATCCGTGGACGTCAAGGAGGCAGCCCACTGAATCCACCGAGGGTGCAAAGCTTTTGAATTTGGTACACTGGCTTTCGTGACTGCCTCCAAATGAGGACAGGGTGTTACAACCAACATGCGTTTCCCCTATGACAGAGCCCGTTCTTTAAGAATAGCCATCTGCACAGCTGTTAAAACCTTTTCCACAGTGGGAAACCGCATCTCAGCCGAAGTGTACAAGTGTGACTTGTAAGCAATAGGAACTGTGTCTCCTTCATTAAAAGTGAGGTACGTGAAACCCACCGTCCCTGGTATTATTCTTATCACCAGGTTGATATGGTTGTCACGAGTCAGTAAGAACTTAGAAGCGAGCAGATCAGCCTGCAAGGACTGCAAAATGGCTGAATGCTCAGGCAGCCAGCATGATTTCGAAAAATTTGGTTGTATCCACGCATACAAAGGCTTGATACGCTGGGCATATTCCGGAATGTATGTCCTTCCGAAATTTAAAAAACCCAGCAAAGAATGTAATTTTTTCAGTGTAGTTGGAGCGCGCAATTGTGCGCATTTCTCCAGGAAGTGAGGAGCCAAACCTCTACCTTCATTGTTGAGCTCATAGCCCAGAAACAACACTGTGTGCTCAGCAATGTGTGATTTTGCAAAGTTAAATTTGTAACCCATGTCTGCAAAGTTACAAATAACAGAATTCACACGACACAGATGCTCCCAAATATCGTCGTCTGTGAGATATATGTCATCCACATACGAACAAGCATCTGGGTCGAGTGCCTCCAGAATAGAGACAATGCGTGCGGTAAATATACCAGGACTATTCTTATAGCCCATTGGGAGAAGCCGGAATTGTTTTTGGACCCCAGCGCATGTAAAACTGGTCCATTGGGAGCTAAAGCTGTCCAATCTGTGGGCATAGAAACCGTTGGATATGTCAAGCGTTGTCTTAAAACGCTTACGCACGAGACTATCCACTAGGGCAGAGCCATGAGTATTCTGTACTGCACAGTTACGGCAATGCGAGTTCAAATGCCGGTAATCCAATACCAAACGATATGATCCGTCAGGCTTGGTCACAGTAAAAAGAGGATTATTCACCGGTGACACACACGTTTCAATAACTCCCTGATATTCTAATTGTTCAAGGATTTCCGCGACGGAAGCTTTGGCCTCACGCCGAATGGGATATTGAGGTTGAGGCTGCGGCTGAGACCGCAACGGAATTTCGTGGCAAGGGGACAATCTGTCCCAACCACATTGGTTACGGTACAGAGCCAGTGCGAGAGCCCGAGCCCACTCTTCTGCAAAATGCTGCGCATGCTCTTTCGAGACAGTGTTCGCGAAACTGGGGAGGATTACCTCCTCCCCTCGCGGCGCCGCGGGCACAAAAGGTGGGGGCCAGTCAGCCTCCGAAAGCAAAATATCATATGTAGAAGACAGATTTTCCCAAAACACCCCTTTTACGGTACGCTGTATGTCACCTTCAATTAACAGGACAATTTCATAAAGTCGTTCAGGGGAAGCAAGTCTCGTATCGGCTGTTTCAATCACAACGTAGACATCAGTCGCTGTCACCCTCAGTAGTGGACGCAGCGCCTCTCTGACTATGGTAATCTCTGCCGCGCTGTCCAGCAAGGTCAGAGCCCACGTCAGATTCCGAAGCCGCGTTCTCACTATCTGTGGCATATCGATGCGCTGTTAAGGCTGCGACTTTCTTTTTCGCAAACTGCGGTCTTTTCGGCGTAGAATCCTCCTGCTTCGCTGCACCTTCAATCTGGCGGGGCTGGCCATGTCCCTGTTGGCCACCACGTCCCCTACCGCCTCCTCCTCCACCGGTTTTCGGGGCCGATGAGTCCTGAAAGGAACGAGGAGAGCGTTGATCAGAAACCTGAAATCGATCAGGCGATTTAATCATCGCGCGATCGCGCAAATCATAAACTTTTTCAGTTGGCGCAGGAACATGTGTTGCAGGATAAGAATCCTGAGTCTGCTTTTGTTGCTTCCCCTGTGTCTGTCTTTTAGGCCAATTTTGTTTTTTGGACTTGGGCTGGACATCTGCCGCAGCAGACTGTCCTTGTGGTAGTTTTTTGTCCTTGACAGGAAAATATTTCAGACCTCTACTTGTGCGGCCAATCGTCTTATAGGTGGCCACAACTATCTTCGCTAACTGTCGGGGTTTATCGGCATCGGGCAGAGCAGCCAAAGCATTCGACACCTGAAAGTTCACCGCATCTCCTTTAATATTGGAGAGTATGAGATCACTTACTATCTCAAACGAACCACACAGGTGCATACCCAATTCAACCGCTGCCTCCGGTCCGTGATCATCCTGAACACGTTTAACGATCTCAGGCAGTGCGGTCATAGACGGGGTGCCGAAACACCGTGTATAAACGGCGGCTTCAGTTTTTCCCCAGCTTTCACAGTCAACGAGCTCAGGAGTTAAATCCTTTGGTAAAGTAATCGTCAACATTCTATGTTTATCAGCAGGAGTAGAATTCGGAAACACAGCCTCCAGTTGGTCAAACTTCTCGGCAAGCCAGAAAGGGAAGTCATCGTTATCAACGGGATGCTGACCAAAAACCGAATTTACCATAACCGGATTTAGGCGTAAACCGCCACGTTCCGTTTGAACGGCCACACCACCGGGGGGACCACCCGGGAGATGACGACCTATGTATTGCACTAATGCACGAATCACAGCAATCGATACAACGTGTAGTCTACGAATATCCACAAGGGGACAAGCGCCGTGATTCGGGTGCGGGGTGAATCCACCCAAAGCAGGCCAATTTGTACCTGGAATGGAAAGTGGACCTAACCTCGCAGCTGACAAAGAGTGGGGGAGGGCACCATCAAACCAAATGCGATGCTGCCAATGATCAATAGGTATTTCCAGTGTCCTGTACGGGGTGTATTCAGCCGGTACAGGGGAGGGTGTGTAGGTGTGGAACAAACCAGAATTTGCGTCCACTGCCGGAAACGTTACCCATGAGTAAAACAGTTCAAACGGGTACGCCGGATCCGCACACACCACTAAAATCACAGCCATGCCCTCCAACGGGACCTGGTATGTCTGTAGATGGGTCCGCACCGCAATGCGACTATGCTGCGCAATGGCCACAGCCACAGCCATGATTTCACCGGAATGACAGAAAAACAAAGTCAACTTTGTAGCACAACTGGGTAGTAATTCAAAGAAACCGTTTTAGATAGAATCAAGCTTGAAAAGACCTATTACAAAAAATAGGTAGGTTTCACCGACACCACCGTTTTCTGGAAACGACAGTGAAGGGGTTAAGGTTTGAATAATATACTACTCTAGTGTCATGATATAAGACCACCAACGTACGGGCGCCATGTAGCAGGGTTTCTGTTCTCCCACAGAACTGTGCACAGAGGATTGGAACCTCAGCGAATTAGGGTGATCCAAAACTCACCTTAGTATCCAACAAACCCCTTACCAAGCGAGCTACAGTGTCTCATTGGTCATAACAAACTCCCAATGTTTAGACAAACCAGAACATGAGCTTACAATACCTCAGGTTACGTGGAACACATGAGCACTCTTTCGTTATGCAATCATTTCAAACCAGAACGTGGAGTCAAGAAGAACACGTGAACATTTGAAATATTTATTTACTAATGTCGTCTTCTCAGGCGCAGTATCTTAGATAATTCAAGGAAACATATTATCAAAAGCAAAGTTATCAGCATAGTTACTAGTCCATAGAAAGCAAATGGTGACAGCATGTTAACATGCTGTAATGAATAAGAGTTAACAACACTTATTTCTCACCCTCCCTGTTGGACTTGGCCTTTTCCCCCAAAATGTTTCGCTTTTGACCCCCTTGTCTGAAATGTCTCCCCCATGGGATTAAACCTGTATAGGCCATGAGTGGTTTGAGACACCTTGTTAAAAATGTAATGTCAAGTAATGGTGTGAGCACTTGTAAATTTCCCCATTTTAAAAATGCACCTGACTAAAATGTACTGTGTTTAAAATGGATGCCATGGCCATGGGTTTTGCCACTGTACTGCCATAGGTCAGCAGTCTAGTTATTATTACCCAGCTACCCCTAACATTTGGAGGGAAAGCCTGGCACCCAGGGTGCTCACCCCCTCCCCTTGAGCCAGTTTAGGCCAGCTTTGGCAACATTCGAAAAAGGTTCTGGCACTGCCTAAGAGGAGGGTATAAGTAAGGGGGATGTGCCACCAGAGAGTCAGTCAGCGCTGGGACAAGAAAGAGAGGGGACCTGCTGCGAGGAGCTACCGCCACATGGGCCTGTGAGCTGGGCCCTGCACCCCTAAAACCCCCTACTCTACTGTCCCCTGGGCCCCTGGTAAGGGAGGGCCCTTACCCAGGTCACTGACGCTGTTTGGACCTGGAATTGCGCCAGCGTAGCGCGACAGAAGCCCCAGGAGGTGAGGAGTGTGCCCCCTGAGGAGCTGTTCTGGGACTGTCCGGCCCCCTTGGGAAGTTGTGACCCCTGTGGAAGCCCTGACGCTGTGAGGGACTGCCTGCATAGCGCTGTGTGTAGAAGCGCTGTGAATTTCAAGACTGTTGCTGCTCAAGCCCTGTATTCTGGGCGCCTGCTGTGCTCCCCCCTCAGAAGCACTGACCTAAACTGTACTGCCTAGGAAGCGCTATAACTTGGAAGCGCTATAGAAGGGCTGGAGTTGTGCCCCCGCTGCGTGGTCCGAGTAAGGAGCTGGGGAGTGTAGCCTGAGGGAACTGAGGTGATTACCAAGCGCCCAGGGAGCTTGCCCCTTATTGCAGCCGGAGATCACCGTCGCAGCCCGGGCGCTGAGGAGACTGTGGCGCTGCTGGGAGATTGCGCCTGGGGCCGTAAATCACCGCCGCGGCCCGGCGGTGCCTTGAAGGGACCCCCTTCGTCGTGACTATCGTCGCCGCGGCCCCCGGTGCCAGGAGAGGGCCGCCGATGTGGAGAGAGGGCCGCGCTAGGCCCTGAAGTCGGCCCGACCCGTATCACGTGGCTGGGGCGCCGGTGACGTCTTCCGCCACGCCCCCAGCCACGCCACGCAGGGATTGGTCGACGCAGCCGTGCCCCTGAAGGCCGCGTCGCAATTGGCTGCCGGCCAGGAGAAGCCGAGTCGAAGCCCCGGGTCCCCGTGAGGTAGGAGGGGGACCCGGGTGAAGCGCCGTTGCGGGGCCCCAGTGTCGAGGGGGAGCCCCGAAGCAGGAGTGACCGGAGCGAGAGCACACCCCGCCGGTCTGTGCCCGGCGTGAGGGGCCGGTGGAAGAGGCGGGCCGGGGCACACTGTCGGTGCCAGCCCCACCGCCACAGAAGAGCCGAGAGAGGCGGGAAGAAGCTCCGGCGGAGCTGGGGTGTTGCGGGGCTCCCGTGGTGGAGAGGGAGCCCCGTTTGTGCTTACAGCCTTGTGGAGGCTACATCGAGGCCCCGAGTCCCAGAAGCGGATCCCTGATGCCGTCCGCAAATGTGTTGTTGGCTGCGGGGCTCTCGTCGAGTGAGGGAGAGCCCCGGCGTGTTCCCGCGTCAGAGCAGAGTCCGCCCCCCAGTGATGGCAAGAGAGACCCTGGACTGCCGGTGAGTGGGGGCCCTGACGGGACTTGGTGGGGCTGCACCGGGGCACATTGCCGGTGCCCGGCCCCAGGGCTAGGACTCTGTTGTGAGCTGTTGCATCCCTGCATCGGAGAGGGGACAGTATTAGTTCTTTCTTGTCTAGAGCCTCATCCCCTGTTGCAGAGATAGATCCCAGAGCTTGGTCATCGGGCTCACCTGATCAAGTGGGCCTATGGGCACGCCCCAATAGAGGTTGGCTTGAGTGGGCCAGGAGGGAACAGATGCCTAGGGAGCCTTCATTAGATGATGCACCATGGGGAGGATTAGGCTCATGCTCATGGTTTAATGCCTAACATTGCTCAATAATGTGTACGCCTAAATGTTCATGCGGAGGGTTGGCTGCTGTGTACACCCTGATGTTTGATATCCCTAGTTTGATGGTAGAGGGAGCCTAGCTGTTTCCTTACAGGTGTTCCTGGTCTATGAGGAGGGCCCCTACCTGATATTACTGCTGGGTGAGGTATGTTCTGCCTAATGTTGGTCAATAGGTTGGCCTGACGTGTTATTCCAGGCCCTTGGTTATGTCCCAGGTTAATGGGCCAGCTGTGCTGATTTATTACAGGTGCTCCTATTTATGATGTACTGTGAAGCCCTGATGTTTTTCCCTTACAGGGGTTGGGTTGGCGTTATTGTGCATGATGTATATCTATGCTAATGTGGTATTTTGCAATTACAGCCCTCCCCTAAGGATGAGAGTCTGAGTTGGCCCCACCAGATTGGCCCCAGATCTAATGTCATTTTGATCCCATCCTTTTTCCTTTCAGCATGGACTTAAAGACTCAGCCCTTACTTCCCATGTAAATTATCCCCCCTTTATACACTTGGCTCTGGCGCCAATTGGCGCCCAGTTGTGACACTACTGTTTTGCATTTTATTTTACCTTGCAGGTTGGAAACACTACTAAACTACTTATCTTTTTCCAACTCAAACTGGTGTCCTGCCTCTTTTGTGATGTGCCTGGTGTGTTGTCTGTGGGTACTGCGTGAGTGCTTTACATGTCTTCGAAGTTTGGCCTGCCCGCTTGGTTCCATGCTACCCCCTTGGAGATTTGGGTAACACCATTTCTTACACTCCCTAACACACATATTATATTAATAGCTAAGAAGGTCTCTTTGGGTTGAATACCTCAGGATCCTAGAATGAAGGGATCACATCAGCATACACCAGCTCTCTCTGCTTGCGAACAGCATCAAGTGTGTTATATGTGTGCCTCAAACAAAGCAATATCAAACTCGCCTTAAAGCCAAAGTTGGCAGAAGCAGCACTTATGTTATGTCTATGAAGGCGCGAAGATCAGACCTCATAACAATTCAGTATCTTGTTGTTCCTGAAGCTTCAGCACTCTCTGTACAGACATAGTTTATTGAGCAAAGCTGATATCAGAGTAATAACATATTATTCTCAAGTAAATCACAACAAACTACTAGGTTGAAAGCTAAATCAACAATTAAGTGTCGTGTGCAGAAGTAGCAAAAGGAAAAAATGGCGTTTAAACATGTAATGTGCCTATGCTAACTTAACGCATTATAAAGATATATAGTAACTATATGACAGTATAGTGTTAATTTGGGTTTGCTAATGTATTCATGCAAGATAAACAACATTTCTCATGTTTGTAAATTATACTTTGTGTGGAAATAGTGGGGAAGGGGGGGGGTAGGAGATGTATGTGTTATAAAGTTAAAAGCAATAAAACCAAACCGAGACATGTTATGTGGACAGGTTGTGGTCTCATTTTTGACACTGAGAGGTACATTTGAATATAAGTCGAGGTAGGTTGTTGTACTGTGAGGCAATCTATAGTGTTTGGAGATTACATGGAGAGGAGACAGATATAGTAAAAAGTGATACGTTCCTTTTATATGTATGCATAGTTTGAATCATTTGATCATAGGTTGAGATATAATATGAATATGGTTTCTGGTTTGCATTTGGGTATAGGTAATAGTTTTAGTAGCTTCTGACTAGTGAATAATAAAAAGGCAGATATACTAAAATATATGGTAGTAAACGTATTAATGATTGTCTGTTCTTATAAAGTAGAAGTGGTTGGGGAGTGTTTGTTTAGAAGAGATATTTTATAAATGTGTGGGAGATAAAAAAGAAATGAAAATATTCGGTATATTTTCTGTATGACTTTCTTGACATTAATAAACTACATGTGATTATAAGTGATACTAATTGTCAGGCTGTGTCCCTGTGCTGAATATACTTAGGTGTTTAAGTGGTCCAGGTTTTACCGGTGCTCAGCTTCACTGTCCCTTCTTACACACTCGTCAATTTTTTCATTCCATTTAATGTCCTTAATGTATATACAGTAAAGGGACGGTATATCAAAAGTTTGGAAACTACAACTTTGTTTACTCACCCATCCCCTGCTATACACTCTACAGAGTGTTTAAATGACTTTAGTAACATACAGATGTCTAGCTAGTAAAGGTGGTGTAGTGCCACTGGGCCCATTTATAAACGTTGCTATGGGATGGTTTATGTTTTACCCGCCAATTTGCATGTTTGAATACTCTTTGCTGATAAGCGTTCCGGCAGACACCTGTTAAAATTAACCCTCTGTATGGGCATAGTGGCGTTACTAGGAATGATGGGGGTTCCTGTTTGATTTCGTATGGTTAAACAAGGGCAGGGGTGGGGGTGGGGGAGGTGGGTATGTTGGTGATTAAAGCACAGACTTTAGTAACGTGCAGATGTCGAGCTACTAAAGGTGATGTAGTACCACTGGGACCATTTATAAAGGGCCCTATGCCAGGGTATATGTTTTACCCACAAATGTGCATGTTTTAATGCGTTTTGCCGATGAGCGTTTCGGGAGACATCTGTTGAAATTAAGCCTCTGTATGGCTATAGTGGCGCTTCCAGGTTTGCTGGAGCTCTTTCTTTTATTGCATAAAGTTAAGCAAGGGCGGGTGTGAAGGTGGTGTAGTGGTACTGAGACTATTTATAAGCCGCCTTATGGTATGGTGTATGTTTTACTTGCAAAATTGCAGATTTTAATACCTTTTGCTAATTAGCGTTCCAGCAGACACCTGTTGAAATTAAGTCTATGTATGGATATAGTGGCGCTAAAGGGAGTGCTGGGGCTCGTTGTTTGATTTCGTAAGGTTAAGCAAGGGCAGGGTTAGGGGGTGGGGGAGGTGGGTATGTTGCTGATTAAAACACAGACATTTTGAACGTGGAGATGTGTTGCTAGTAAAGGTCATATAGTGCCACTGGGTCCGTTTATAAAGCGCTCTATGGCATGGTATATGTTTTATCTGGAAATTTGCATGTTTTAATACCTTTTGTTGCTGAGCGTTCCAGCAGACACTTGTTGAAATTAAGTCCTTGTATTGCTATAGTGGCTCTACTAGGTTTGCTGGAGCCCTTTTTCTTTTATTTTGTAAGGTTAAGCAAGGATGGGGATGAGGGTGGTGTAGTGGCAGTGGGCCCATGATGAACCGCTTTATGGTATGGTATTTTACTCGCACATTTGCATGTTTTAAAACCTTTTGGTGATGAGTGTTCCAGCAGAGCGCTATGCAAATCACACAACATTTCTGTGGATAACAAATCTTCATGCTGATAGACACTCTTGCACTGTGGTAGAAGGCTGCCAGCATTGATGGCAAATTATGAAACTTGATGCCATTGTAGATTTAAATGGAAGCTTTGACCATTTTGTTGTTACTATGGTGTAGTCAGGGCTTTAAGTGGGGAAAAAAATGGGAGGTGCTCTAAAAGTCGCTGGGCAAACCTCTTAAAGGGGTGTGGGCTATCCAAGTAGGGGCGTGGTCTAAATCAAGGGAAATAGCATTGTGTGCTTAAGAAAATCCCCTCCAATTATCCTATCTTCGGAAAACACACTCTTTAAAGGATTTCCCTTCCTCCTACAACGTGGCTCACCTAGCATGATGTCTCCACTTCTCAGTAGTGAGCAAAATCAGCATTCGCACAATGATGTGCAGGCTCTCACTGCAGTCCAATAAAACCAAACAAAACGGAATACCTTTGCCAGGGGTCGAAAATAGAGCCCAATAGAGACCCATTTTGAGACCCCCTGAAAATAACTGCCGGTGCTGAGACCCGGCCCACTTAAAGCCCTGTATCCATCCATCCTAAGCACTGCGTCATCCAACCATCTTTCAACTCATCCCTACATTCCTACCTACAATCATACATCTGTCCCTGCACTTATCCTCAGCATCTATCAGCCTACTCGCCTATGGTAAGCACTGTGCCATCCATCCAGCCATATGCCCATATATCCATACATACATTTGTCCCAGAACCAATTCTAAGCATCTATCAGCCCACCCGTCTATCCTAAGTACAGGTCCATGCATCCATTCATCCTTCCATCCATCCATACATCCATCCATCTAGCTATCCATTCATCCATCTGGCCATCCATCCACTCGCCCTTTATTCAACTATCTGTCTTTATTTCCGTGCATCCTCCACCCCGATCCTAAATAGTGCATATTATACACATCCACCCAGCCTCTTAATGGCCAAAAAGGCTGGCGATAAGCATTGACAGGCAGATGTTTCTGATAAAGAACAAGAAAGCTTTGGGTTGCTCTTTGTGGACCATAGTTCCCCACCCTTCTTTGGTGGTGTTTTAAACAAAGGTTGATCCAGCAAAAGAAATGTAAAGCAGCTTTTCAGTGTAAGATGTTCATTTAGAAACATAACGTTTTGTCCATTTCTATATAGGAACACTGATTTAAACTGGCCGTGACTGACAGATATTGAATACCTGTAGTTCTTACATTTGAGAGAGTATACCAGACATCTATATTGGGGTGGCGAGAACCTGCACTTCTATGTTTCCATGTGAAGCACAGTATTGGGATATAAAGGTAATTCCAAAACTACTATCTTCATATTAAAGAGGGGGTGTGAGAATTAAGTGAGCCAGGCAAAGCATATGTTTTTGTAGCACTAAAACAAGACACTGTGAAAGGGCTCGAGTTGGCTGCCTGTGGTTGTCTCCAGAGGCGCAACCACAGCGACATTTCGGGGTAGGCTAATTCTTTCAGCCATAGGCAGAGTGGGGATCTGGGGCTCTAAAAAGTGGTGAAAAAGAACAGGGCCTCCTGTACAAGCAAATGGTCTTTTGAAGACCTGTGAAGTACTCTGGTGCAGCTCTGTGAGTGCGCCTGGGAAGCTGTCGCAGGGAGTCCGGGACAATGGGCGTTGTGCGCCTGGTGGTCTCTCTGCTAATCACCCCACGATGATGTTGCTCCTGTGCTGCAAAAAGAGAAGGGAAATCTGAGAGAAAATAGCTCTCTTTAAAGTATTTCCCTTCTCGCACAACGCGACACACCTGGCATGACGTCTCTACTTCTCAGTAGTGAGCAATGTGCATGCTCTCACAGTCTCACTGCAGTCCAATAAAAAAGAAACAACGGACTACCTCTGCGAGGCCTGAAAATAGAGCCCCATAGAGACCTGTTTCGAGGCCCCCAAAAATAAACTGCCGGTGCTCAGACCCCCCCCCACTTAAAGCTTTGGGTGCAGTGTTATGTTTGCGAAGTTGTAGATAAAATTGTTAGGCTAATAATGGTAATTTTTGTGTGTGTGGTTTGTTTGATAATATCATCCTAAGTACATCGATTACAATTTTTAGAAATACTATCTATAAAGTTGTCTGTGGTGGGTTGCAGGGGAGTGCTGTGGGGTGGTGGGGTGCGGCGGAGAGATGAAAAGTATAAGGTAGTGCAGTTACATATAAATTGTAACGGTGTATATAAATAATTAAATAAATACTTGCTGTATGTTGTATGGCACTACCCGTCATCCTACTGCTTCCCTGCCCTGCTCCATCATGTTGCAGCACTGCCTCCGGAAGCCGTAGGTAGAACTTATGTGATTGTATGGTAATATTTTAACATATTGAACAGATGTAGAAAATAATTGAATCTATTTTTTCTTGTTCAGAAAATTATTTCTTTAGATAAAAATTTGAAAATGCCTATAAGAACTGAAAAAAAGGAAAGAGAAAAAAAATATATATATATTTGAACAAAAGGAAAGATTTTCAATTAGAAAAAAATGAGAGTACTACACAAACAGTTTCTTCTGGTAAAAACACTAGACAATTTCTGAAAAAATATTACGAACATTTAATGAAAACAACATCACATAAAGCTAAAAGAAGAATTTTTCAAGTAAGCGTACTTCAATTTCAAATACCAGGAAAAGAAAACATGATAAAGAAACAGTATGTGTTACCCGGAGACAAAATCAATTTCAAGAAATTCGTCAGAGACTTTTTCGAACTAGAGTGATTCAGAATTTACTGAAAACATGCTGCAAATATCAAAATAAAGTGCTGCAATTCAAACAGAAGCAGTGTATTGAAAGTATAGTGGATACTGTTTTCAATTTAAAAGCAAAAGTTATTCATTGTGATTTTTTAAAGAGGATCAAAGTGTTGGATAAAATAATGAAAGTTTTGAAAGAGAAAAGTAGAAGAAAAAGACTTGTGAATAGAACCAACTTTTGCAAAATCTTTAGTGGACATTGGAAACATACTTCTACTAGTGAGCCTTTTTTTAATGAGGAAAGTTACTTCCAGGAAAATAGTTTACCATTTGCAGTTGATACTGGAGGTCGTTGCTACGAAGTTCAGGATGGTTGTCCCCTTCCAAAAGAGGAAATGGTTGGTAAAAGTGCAGAAGAGTTAATAGTTGAAGAAGTGCAAGGGATATGTACACAAGCTTGTGTGTATAAGTGGGGTAGTAGCAGTATTTGTAGTATTCAACAGGAATCTATTGATACAATGCACAATTTGCTATGAGAATATGCACAGAAAAGTATTAAACAGAAGATTAAGTTGTTACAAGGACTAGATCCATGTAATGTAAGAAGATATGCTGAGAAAAATGACCATTCTCTGGCTGGTTTTTCAAGAAAAGTGTGTAAAAGTGTTTTCCACAACTTGAGGATGTTAGCAGTACACCATTCAGAAATGTGGAAGTTTGTAAGGAAACTGTACTATGTAAAAAGTCCTGCATTATGTTTAAGTGAACTGAATACATGTCTTTTACATGGTTCTTTATCAGATGTTCAAAAAAAGTGTGATGATATTGAAATGCAATATTTTGGTTCAGGAGAGCAGTCCATAGAAAGTGAAAGTTTGACAATTACGGATGTTGGAGGAGATGGGAAAGTGATTAGCACTGATCAGTTTGAAGAAGAAATTGGAAAGTTTAATGTTGTGTGCTCTGAAATACCAAACTATGTGTTTGTTGTCGTCGTACTCATTATAAAAGTCAAACTAGGAATGTTGATTTGTATTTGAAAAGTGAAAAGGGGAACAATGGTAAGTGGGAAGAATTTGCAACTTACTTGGTGAAAGGTCGATTTGAGTTAGGTAGTGATCAACGTATATGTAAATATTGTTACAACAAATTAGAAGAGAACAAAATGCCTGCT
This sequence comes from Lissotriton helveticus, assembly GCF_964261635.1. NCBI lineage: Eukaryota > Metazoa > Chordata > Amphibia > Caudata > Salamandridae > Lissotriton > Lissotriton helveticus. Next base: position 1,233,753,666 of record NC_136061.1, on the reverse strand, counting down.
AGAGCACTACATAATAACTTAGAATTAGTAGCTATTCCGTAGGAAATGGCAGAATTTAATACATATGAGTCGGTTCTAATTCAATCTGTTTATCCTTTTCAAACTATAATTCGGATGGAGTGTAAAACAGGTAAAATGCCACAAACAGACTTGCAAAGAGGGCTGAAAGGAAGAATGGTGTACTTACCTTTGGATTTTAAGAAAAAATATTGAAACTATTGCTGGAGAGAAAGAGGAAAATGAGGCAGTAGTCAGTCTAGTAAATGGTGTACCAACAAAGAGTCGAAAAACATTGCAAGAATTTGTGGATGTTAATAAAGTTGAAAAGGCTACCTTATATCTTATAGAACAATATTTATTACAACACAGTAAATGTGGATGAACAGGTAATAAGTTTATAAGATTAATCTGAAATTTCAAGTGGTCAAATAGAGAAAGTGGACAAGTCAAGAACTGAAGGGATTTATGAACATTACACAATATGTCCTTTGCATTCAAAAGAAGTAATAGGAAGCAGCATTGAGTTATTTCAAATGAAAAAAGCACAGGGAACTCCAATGAGTGTATGGGAGAAAAGCGTGGAAGCTCGTTGTTTTCCACAGCTATTTCCTACTGGAGAAGGTGGACAATATGATGACCGACCTGTACAGATTCCAGCTTTAGAATATTGGTCAACAAGATTATATTCTGATGATCCTAGATTTCGACAGTGCATTACATAGATATTTCTCCTTTTGTTTGAAAGTGATCTGTCTTCTCTGTCGTATGCATTGAACCACATACTTAAAACTGGAGTTCATCAATTACTCCTTGCTGCGAAAGAATTTGTGGAGAAAGTTCAAGAAACAGATGAAACATAGGAGCACAGTTAATCAATTTAATGGCATGTCAACATGGAACAAATGAGTATTGGCATCGTCGTCATGGAGAACTCAAGTGTATGTTGAAGAGCTTAGGTACACCATCATGGTTTGTCACACTTAGCTGTGCAGAGTATGCATGGGAAGATTTGCTTGAATTTCTAAGAGAAGCGAATACTAATATAAAAAATATTGAAATAAAGACTCCTGGTGAACTATGTTCATTGGATCCTGTAAATGTGTGCAGATATTTTAATCATAGGTTTCAAGCTATGATGTATTTTAGGTGCAATAAAAAGAATCCACCTCTTGGAGAAGTTACCGATTTCTTTTGGAGAAAGGAGTATCAAGCAAGAGATGCACCTCATATACATATGCTACTATGGATCAATAATGCACCTAAATCTGGAAATGATTCTGATGAAACAGTATTGTCTTTCATCGAACAGTATGTGACATGTGAGATTCCAAGATAAGAAGGAGATAGAAGCTTGAGACAGCAAGCTTTACGTTTCCAAAGTCACCATTGTGGAAAGTACTGCAGGAAAAAATACAAGTCTAAAGGAAAAGTTTACACCAAATGTTGGTTTCGTTTTCCCCGTCCAGTCATTTGTAAAGGAAGAGTAAATTCTTTTTTTTTCTGTAAGGCACACAATAACTCGGAAATCTCCAAAGAATACCTACATCTTAAAATGAACAGAAGTGTCAAAGTATATCAATGACTAATCCAGTCATTTTAAAAATGTGGAATGCGAACATGGACATCCAGTATGTTGCAGATAACTCAATTGCTGTTGCAAGTTATGTTACATCATACATATCAAAATCAGAAAAAACAGAGATTAAACAGATGTGGGAAGAAATTGCACAAGAGAAAAGCCTTAGCAAACAATTGTACAGCTTTACTTTGAAAATGCTTTCCCACCGGAAATTGGATCCTATGAATGTTCAGACCGCTTGTGCTCTTCAAGTTTATATTCAAAGTCACGAGGAATCATTTGGATAAGTTTAGGTTTTGCCTGCAAACTAAATAGAGTGTTGAAATCATTTGAAGAAATTGAACAATTAGCAGCAAATGAACCAGACAGTACAGACATTCTTAAAACTAATATATTGGACACTAACTATCCGAAAAGGAGTCGACATCTGGAACAGCTATGTCTCTACGAAGTACTTCAACATTACAGCTTCAAAAGAAATATTAAACAGAATTTAAAAGAAGGAAAATATGCAGTAAGTAAATGTCATGGTTATTTAGTAAAACATGCAAAGGGTAATCTTATAAACCACAAGAAACTCAGTTGTGAAACTCCAGATAAGCGAGAATTTTACTATTTAGCACTTCTCCAACTGTTTAAACCATGGCGTAGCGAAAGTGAATTGCTTGGAGACTTTGACTGCTACGAAGATTCTTTTAATGTATATATAGATAGCATTGCATGTACAATTTTCCCTACATATTTAAAAATGTTGAATGATGAAGTTGAACAGGAAAAGACTATTACAGCTGAGATAGCTAATGAAATTTCTGAAGATAGTCAAAGTAATGGTCCATGTAGTCAAGATCCTCTTGGACAACCAATACTGGAAAATGAAGCAGAGATTGCTATGCATCAAGTCAAAATTGCAATGCAACAAGCACACTAGGAGAAAATTACATTGGAAAACTTAGAAGAACAAGTAAATGTTAAACAGAAAGAAATATAGGGACAAGTGAGAGAACGGATAGAACATGGTTTGTTGCATGAAAAAAAGAATGTGTGTGTTCATCTTTTAAACCTCTTCTGATGTACATTAGTGGTCAAGCTGGGACAGGTAAAAGTTTTTTAATTAAAGTTTTGACCAGTTATCTTCAGAAAACTACTGGTTCACATTTATGTTGTGTGGTAACTGCTCCAACTGGATTAGCTGCACACAATGTTAAAGGAGTTACTTTGCATAGATTACCGATGTTATCAGTTGAGCATGATAATAAATTAGAATATCAGAAGTTGTCTGGAGAAGCTTCTTATGAAGTGTCAAGAGTGCTGAAGAAAATGAAACTTTTAATTATTGAAGAGGTCAGCATGGTCTCAAACGTAATGCTTGCTTTTGTACACTTAAGAATGCACCAGGTATTAAGAACAGATTACGACGTTCTCTTTGGAGGAAAACGTTTAATTGTATTTGGAGATCTGCTACAACTAACCCCTGTTAAAGGAGAACCAGTGTTTAAAACTCTTTTACATGGAGACACTAAAAAAACCTTGGGAAGTATTGGAAATGTGAATCTGTGGATCAATTTAGAATATAAAGAACTCACTCAGATTATGCGACAAGCAAGAGATGAAGATTATGCAAATATTCTAAAAGATGTAAGAATTGGTGTTCTAAGCAAACATGGTAAACAAGTTTTTGAAAGTTGTCTACTAAAGAGCTTGTTTACAAATGAAAACACACCAGCAGAAGTAATGTACAAGAAAATGAAAGAAAAAAAGCCTATAGTTTGCTTAATGCCTACAGTGGAAGAGTGTTATACATTTAATAGAGAGCTTATGAAATTGAAAAATCAAGAAATAGCTCACATTGAAACTATTGATAAAATTGAGCATCAAGGAATAAAAATTCTTCTTTCAGAAAAACTACAGACTAAATTGGATTTAATATGATTACAGAGGTAAGACAGAGTGTGCGTTCTGCTGCATGTTTTTTGCTTGTAAAAGACTTGTATGTTCGTAGAAAACAGATTCCCTTCTGTTTAGCATATGCAATAACTATTCATAAATCTCAAGGTTTAAGTGTAGATGATGCTTTGGTAAATGTATGAAGAAGTGTGTTTAAAGAGGGAAAGGTATATGTTGCATTATCTCGAGTTAGAACGTTGTCTGGTTTGTATTTAATTGATTTTGATGAGAACAAGGTTAGTGCTGATGTTAATTGTGTAAGAGAATATAATCGTTTGAGAAGGCTATATGCTATATATATATATATATATATATATATATATATATATATATGTGTGTGTGTGTGTGTGTGTGTGTGTGTGTGTGTGTGTGTGAGTGTGTGTATATGTATTACCTACTGGTGGTTGCCAGTAGGTAGTTATAGTTAGGATCTAGTTTCCATAGGAAAATCATTTTTTGTTTTGGTAATAACTTTGGTGCCATTTAACAAATCTTCACAAACTTTTCAAAACAAATCTGATAGTCCCTGCAGCGGCATTCTCAAATGTTTTGGGGTGGTTAGTCAAGCAGGGGCCAAGAAAAAGGAGGTTCCCAAAATGTGTCTTCACCATGCAATTTCCCATAGGGATTTTAGACACTACTACAGAAAGTAGTTACACCAAATTTGGCAGAAAGCTAGATCTTGGTCCAGAAAGAGTGTTTTTAAGACCGAGTCTACAGCATGCATGCCCTGTCTGCAAGACCTGCTGTAATCACTTATAGTCACTTACACAATGTTATTCCCGCCTTCTGCTTGCCCGAAGTTTCCTCCAGTACCCCTCTTAATTGCTGCATCTTGACTCGTTCTGGCAGCCAATAGCTCACTTCCATTCAAAGCAGAAGAGCGCCAGCCAATTACAGTCTCCTTAGGGTTTTTTTCTGTTTCTGTTTTTTTTGGCGAACTCTTTTCTTACTCACTGCAGGCACAGTGCAGACTTGTACCAGGGCAGCCTTTTCCAGTGCAGCTTGTTTGTCGCACTTCCACTTTCAGCGTAGCCTCGTTCCATTGCTACTTTGTTCCAGTGTTATCTCACTCAATACTGTTTTAGCTACTAGTGTCAGTCCTGGGTACCTCTAGAGCTGCCTCTTTCCTGGGCAATTTCACCCGATAAAAGCCTTATTTTGGTGATCTCTCACCCAGCCCCTCAGCTTCTCTGAGTGCCGCCCCATACCACTGCTTACTCGTATAGCGCTCTCTTGCTCCTGGCCTTACTTACCATAGCCCACTCCATCCCCACTCACTCGCTCAGTGGTGTTTTACAGCGCTGCTCCATTCTATGGCACCCATTTTCCAGAATGGCATCCAGCTGTGGAAGCCTAATTCGATGACAGCGTTATTTCAATGCTATCTCATTTACTGCTAGAGCATTGTGGTGTACACCCATTCCATTGTTGCATTGTTCTAATACAGTCCTGCCCCTTTGCTCAACCTCGTCCCTTGTATTCACATTCCTGCACTGCCTCATTACATGTTGCACTCTCATTTCACCCAGTGCATGTGTTTCCAGTAATACCTAACAAGAACTCTGCAGCAAAATTCACCCAGACACTGGATAATAGAATTTAAATATTATGTCTGTTACTAGGTGTCCCTGGGACATCTAGTAACAGCCTGTGGCACTGCACCCTTTCCTTAAGACCTAATATAGGAATTCCATTACCCAAAGGCTTAAGGAACGAACGTCAGCCTTCACAAGCATTTGTTGTTAGGCTTTTGCAACCTTTGCGATAAGAAAAGAAATGTCACTAATGAAGGAAAAATGCTCATTCCTTAAGCCTCATAGTAATGGAATTCCTGTATGGAGTTCCTAGGGTTCCTATATGGAGTTCCTGGGGATACCTAGTAACAGCCTGTGGTACTGCACCCTTTCCTTAAGACATAATATAGGAATTGCTTTACCGTGAGTCTTAAGGACTGAGCGTGAGCATTTTTTCCTTAACAGGCTGTTACTAGATGTCCCAGGGACACCTAGTACCACCCTTGGTACCGCACCCTCTCCTTCATTAGTGGAATTTCTTTTCTTATTATGGTACAGCTGGTATAATTTTAGACAAAAAAAAGAGCATTCACATTTGCAACACCAATAGCTCATATTTTCACTAACGCGAGACCTATCCCTTTTAGTTCAGGGAGCTGGCTTCGACCTTTCAATAAGTTCAGCATACACCTTCCGTAAGGCAGTGGGATGACTGAGACATCCGGAAGCTTTAATTTTGCTGAAAAAAACTGCAGCCAACTTCCTGAATTGCTAAAGTTTGCAAGTATGGGAAGCAACATAAACTATCACAAAACGTAGCAAATTTTAAATGTGTGCACATCTGGATGCACATCTGGATGCAGTTTGGAATGGCATGGCTTATTTTCTGCCCTCTAGCTGCATCCACTGTTTAGTGAAAGTTTGAGTGTAGCAGTAGAGAGTGTCAGCCCTCACAAGTAGAAGTGCCAGTGTGCTGTCTGACAAGTGGTGGACTTCTGACGAGAGTCCAGAAGGTGCTAAAAACACATCACTATGATCTATTGTTGCAATAATTTGAGTGAGAACATCCATGGAATTCCCAAGGAAAAAATGTCACTGGGGTACCACATTTCCACTTCTGGGCTTTCATTTAGCAGATCAGCCTTGGTGTGGTTCAACTAGTACACTTTATAACACTGAATGCTAAAGGGAAAACCAAGACTGGATCTCTGTGATAAAAATATATCTGATAATCCTGTAGGGCAGAGCCGTCACCCTTCCCTATGTCAATAGAGGAACTTCTGTTTCACTCACCAGCACTTAGCATGCAGGGGAGTATTTCCTGGGTCAATAGCCCATCCAATCCAACCCACGTTTTAGCATTGCATTCCGGAACTTTTAGTCCCATTTATATGCAAGTACCAGAATGCAAAGAAAACTGTACTTTCTAAGCAACACATGCATGGAGTTGGAACACCTGGGAGCTCAGATGCTGTTGGGTGAAAATACAGCTCGGCAATTTGGGATATAGCTCCGAGCCACCAGTCTGAGAACCTCTTGTTCCAAAACTTAGTATTGCTAGCCTTGCTCATCCTATAATGCATGTGCTGCAGAGATTCCTGCGGATTGGAAAGGGAGCAGAATGCTCTGTGGATGTAATGTAACTGTTTTGGAAATCGATGTGTAGGTAGGAAATTCATATTAAGAAAAGTAGCTCAGTCGACCAATTCTCCCGTCGCTTTTGCAGGGGGCTGGAAAAGGGAATCTAACAGGCTGCTTGGGGTTACACTCTTCATATAGGTGGGGGTTTTGCGTCTGTCTTCCCTAAGATATCTGTTAGCTCAGTGACCTGCCTCTTCCACAGTGTGCTCTTGTCATTTGCCCAGAGCTGGCTGGGGCTCTGGTACAATCAATTTGCTGCAGCAGGACCCAGGATAACAGTTGCCTCCGGTTCTCACCAGTTGTATGTGTGCGATAGCCAGAAAGAGCCAGCCTCTGTTTCCAAAACATTGCATTGCTTTTCCATGCCCCACAGCACTGGAAAGTTGTACAGAGAACTGCTTGGACCCAAAACCAGCGGGAAGAAAGGTTGTCATCTTGGAGGGCTACCCAAGTAAAATGACGACTTAGAGCGCCTTCCTTTGGGAATACATGTCAGCTCCCAGAAAGAGGGTGCATTGCAGGCTTGCTAATCAGTAACACAGTTCACGGGAGAAGGGGAGGGGGTTTAAATGAGGTTCCAGCGGTGGGATGTTAACAGCACATCCCACTCACTTCATAAAGGAGGGGCATTGTAGAGAACTGTCCATTGGGACACTAGTCACTTAAAAAATAAGCATTTGCAATGCAATAGGTCTCACATTCATGAGAGTTTGAGCTGTTGGCATTGTAAATGACAATGCCTTTGATATATGTGCTTTGAAACCTGCAAGCGGTGCGTAAACATGCAGTTTGTACTGATAGTCCTTGCTTATGAGAAGCAAGGCTGGCAGTAAAGGAGGCGCAGTTACTGCCAGCCTTGCTTCTCATAAGCAACGACAATAAGTACAAAGTGCGCGTTTACGCTCCGCCCGCAGGTTTTCAAAACACAGAAATAAAAGGCATTGTCATTTACAATACCAATAGCTCAAACTCTTGCAAATATGAGACCTTTTGCATTGCAAATGCTTGTGTAATTTGGTGTAAATCTGTTCAGTGGCTTTGGAGTTATTAAAGAAAATGATGTATGTATATCTAGACATGGATCAGTGGATCTGCAGATCCAGAAGCCCAAACCAATGCCTTGATTGACTGGTTGCAACCTGAGAGCAAAGTTATGGACGCCATTTTGTCAATTGGGACATTGTTCTGGGGGGAAAAAAGTGTAAATAGGATATAGGGGGTCAGGGTAGAGATATTGTGACCCCCATGGCATTGACAGAGGAGTCTATGTGGGACTCTCATATGAAAGAAATTGTCTTTGTAAACATTTGCTTTGGGCGTGCAAGGATCCGCAGATACACTGTGGCACTCAGCTGGGCCCCCCGATTCAGCTTCCGATGTCAAAAATATATACCACCTCAAAGACCCACTCATATATTCACTCACACACCCACCTAAGCATCCACACAACCACTCACACACCTACTCACACTTCCATACAGTCACTCATACATCCAGTAAAATATTCAGAACACTCACACAACCACTCACACACCCATACAGTCACTTACACACCCACTCAGAGACTAAAGAGAACAACTCACATACCCATTCACAGACCCACACAGGTCTTCATACAGGCACTCACACCCACATACCCACTCACACAACCATTTACACCCCCTCTCATATACCTGTATAGCCTCTCACATACCGCTCAGAGACTCACAAAAGCGCTCCCACAGCCACTCATAAAACCATACAGCCAGTCACACAAGCACTCACACACTCACTTACACACTCCTTTACATACCCACATAACCACTCACACACCCACTCAAAGTCCTAAACAACTCACACGCCCACTTACACACTCATAAAGGCAATCACACACCCACCCAGAAACTCACAGAACCACTCACACACCCACTCACAGACCCAGGAAGGCATTGAAATACTCACTCACACCAACACACCCTCTTGCAATCCACACAGTCACTCATACCCACCTCAGAGTCCTGCACAGCCAGTCACACTGACATACCTATCGCACACTCACACACCCACTTACACACACTCCTAATCACTCACACACCTACTTACACACCAAGGTCACTGAAAAAACAAAGGTTACAGGGACATTATAGTCAGGAAATAGAATTTAAAAGCCTTAGAAATTCACTAAAAAAACAAAGGTTACAGAGACGCTATGGTTAGGTTCATAATTTACACACGCAAAACCATCGAAATTCAGCAGTTATAGATCTAGTTATCTCAAGTGACTATAACTCGTGCCCTAAGGTATCTGGAGCTCATGCCCTCACCAACACTGCTGATTACCCCACATATTACATGACTCATGACATCTTCTATGACCTCATTGATAATATCACTGCAACATTTGCAGTGAAATTATTGATGAGAAAACTCTACATGTTAGAGGCGCAAGTGGTATTTCTGCCCCACCCAGCGGAGCAGATCGGGGGGATTTACCCCCATCTACCCGGGGGGGGGGCATAAAGACTGAAATAGAAAATGGACAAGGGGGATCACAAGCTCTTCCCCTGTCCTTGGTGGCTAGTGGATGGATCCCTGCTTAGGAATTGCTTTCCTGTGGTGATCCCCAAGCAGGGATTTCCTGGGCAAAGGTATATGTGGAAAGGGGGAGATTCTCCCCTTCCCAACGATATCTCTCTTGTGAAAATCATTGCTCGGGGTGCTGAGATATGCCCCCAAGTACTGATTCAGTGTAAGTTAAACAAGACCATTGGCTCATTTTACTTTCTTTCTTACTGCAATGATGTCAGCATTCCCTGTGTGGCAATCGTCACTGCAGAAAATAAAAAAATAACTCAGGTAGCTTTTCCTGGGCAGTTTGACACAAAAATCTAAATCAAATGACTCCCTGTGGTGCAGAGCACCTGAGGGACCTTTACATACATCAGCAATGTTGGCCAATAGCCGACACCCGCACTTAAAAGGATAAAGAATCCTAGTGCATAATTCTCATCATATCTAACAATCCCATGTTCCTAATTGTTATCTGAATGGGAGTCACTGACTGCTGGGGAAAATTCCACTGTACAAAGGGAAATCAAATACACCACAATTCGCTCCCCAACTCTTCACTACCTTTACCCCGAGTCTGCCTAATATTTAATAACCTAATTAAACAACCCTGCAAATCCTCCCCTTTTCAGAACAATTTTCAGGTTGATTTCCCCAGGAATCTTTCATAGATCAAGTTGTGCAGATTTGAGTATCCTAGATATGCAACTAGTCCAACATATGTCTTAAGCCCATGATATAATACAACACTGTTAGTAGCAAACAAGTCTCTTGTTTTTTCGCTAGTAACTCTTTTTTACAGGTTCTGCGCAAGAGTTTTCAAAAACCTTGACAATGTTTTCACCTGTTTGATTCCATGACCTTTGCAACAGTTGTGAAAATATAATATATCTTTTTTTTCACATAAAAAAAACTGAGGTTAAAGTAACTTTATAGTTAGGTGAAAAAATCAGTGACAACATTAACATTTTGGAACTAAAAAAACACAGAAATCCACCAGTTATAATTAGCAGAGTTAACCAGAGTTTGTGTCCCCGTCATGCGCTGCTTATGACCTCACATATTACATCCCTCATGACATGCAGTGGCGGCTTCTCGAGGGAGTGCTGCGGGGCGGTGGGGCGAGGAAGCGCAGGGTGTGGGGTAGTAAACTCCAGGATTGGGCCGAACAGAGTTGAGTAAAGAAATATGAAATTAATTACACTGCGCGCTGCTTCGCCGATTTGACGTTGCAGCTCGCGCAATGTAACTTGTTTAATTTATTTCTTTACTCAACTCTGTTCGGCCCAATTCAGGAGTTTACTACCCCCTATCCTGCTCCTCCCCACCCTGCCCCTAGAGGAGCTGCCACTTATGATATGTTATATGACATCATTTATGGCATTACTGATGGCATCTCAAATGAAATCATTGATGACATCAGTGGTGACATCACTGGCCACACTATCTAGCTTCCTTTGTACACATTACTCTATGAACTAGTAAGGATTTGAACCCTGGAAGTAAGAACAAAATAGCTCAGAATAATATGAAGCATCATTAATGCCATCCCAGATACAACTCCCTTAGCAAGCATATGTTATGTGCAGACAGGAATGGACCAAACCAAGGTCCTGTTCATGTTGTGGGCACTAGGCCCAGCCACACAAGTGGGACAGAGATGTCATAGGCACAAGTGGGGTAATGCTGGATGGCAGGAATTTTGTGGATTCCTGTGGATTCCGGAAGTTTCCATCTCAAAAATGTAAGGAAAATGTGTGTTTTCAGGCAAACTTTCAGGTTTGCTTGGCATTGTGGGTAAACACAACAGTGGGGTTTGCACAAGGAACACCACCCTCTACTTCCCTAGTTGTCTGAGTTATGGCTGAAAATACATACCTACCCGTTTTCCAAAAACTGTGCCAGGTTTGAGTGGAAAAATGTGATGTATCCATGTTGCATTTTGAGTTGGTTATAGTCGCAGGCACTAGGCCTTACCATACAAATGAGGGGGAATGCTGGGTGGAAGGAAGTTTGTGGTTCCCCATAGATTCCAGAATTTTCTATCACAGAAATGTGATGAAAATGTGTTTTTGTAGTTAAAGTTTGAGGTTTACAAGTTATTCTAGGTAGCCATTCAAGTCACCTTATCCTGGATTCCCTGAGGTGTCAAGTTTTCAAAACTGTACAGGTTTGCTAGGTTTCCCTAGGAGCTGGATTATCTAGCACCCAAAATCCATAGCTACTCACTTAGCAAAAAACTTGCCAGTTTTGAGTGGAAAAATGTGATGAATCCATGTTGTGTTTCATATCCTATTGCAGGAACTAGGTCAACCTGCACAAGTGAGTTATCATTTTTGTATCAGAAGACACGTGGGAACATAGAATAGCAGGATACGTTTTATTGCCAAATGAACTTTACTGCATTTCTGTCTTCAAATGTAAACCAGTGAGCAAGAGAGAAGACATTTTGAAAAATACCCTATGAATCATGTGGTCACACATGTACCCATAAATTCAGATATGTACAAATAATCACTGCTCCTAAAGTTCCTATCTTGTGCTGATTTCAGAAATAGGTAGGTTAACTTGATACCTTTTTTTCGCTCTGCATATTTCACCATATGAGTTAGTTCATACTCAGTTCACAATGAAAAATCATTCTATGGTACAGCTCAGTTGTTGGCTCAGGTTATCTCAGGTTGTTGAAGAACCTACAAAACATATACTTCCGCAAAACCAAAAGGGTCTAGCAAACTTAGTGGTACATTGATTTTGTAAATCAGCCGTCGTGATAAAAAGTTACAGATGAAATTATTGTCACAAATGGCTGTATTTTTCCTCCTCGTTTTCAATATATCTTTATTTCAACAATTATTTTCTTTGGGAAAACCTTGAGGGATCTACACATGTTATGTTATACTTTTTTAGAGCACCCAGCTGCCCCAGCAAAGGGGCATCCCAGCATTAAAACTGCAAACTCTTATAGGAACTGTAGGAGAAGGACAGGAGACAAATTAAGCAGGAAAGGGATGTGTTTTAATGGCTTTACAGAACAAAGCTTGGTTTTGGATGCTTCTCATACTCACATGAAGAGAGTTCCAGAGCTTCGGAGCGAGAACGCGGAAAGAGCGTCCTCTCACCCGGGCTTTCCTTACCCGGGGGACAGCCGCCAGGTGCTGGCCCATTGAGTGTAGCTGGTGGGTAGGTGTGTAGGGTGAAAGGAGATCAGCCAAATATCAGGGGAATGAAGGTTCAGAATTCTGTGAGCGATACAAAGAGTTTTGAACTCGATACGTTTCGCCATCGGCAACCAATGCAGTCTGCGTATAGCATCAGTTGTAGGACAGGTTCTCGGCAGGCCGAGGAGTGTCCAGGCCGCAGCATTTTGTGCCCTTTGTAGGCGGAGAATCTTGGCTCTGTTTACCTCCAAGTATAGTGAGCTGGCATGGTCCAGCCTAGATAGAAAGGAGGCCTGAACGATAACCTGAAGGGTGATGAGTCAAAAAATCCCAACAGTGGTTTAAGCTCACGTAGGTGTGGAAAAGTAAATTTTGCCATGTTCTGTGTCCCTACGCCTCATCCATCATATGTTATGTGTGCATGACCAATATGCATATGTTACTCCCCATGTCTGATTAATGACGCAATTACAGTTGTGTCCACCTCTAGTATGCCAGTTTCCAGTCCTCGTGAATACTACGAATATTAGGCCTATGTAAAGCTACGTTGCCACGTTTCTCAGTGTGCACGTTATTCCATTATAAAGTCCCCGTTTCTAGGCCTCAAAAGGGCCCGGACACTAGATTCAGCTCTGTCTCCTGAAGCCTCGCTGAGGAGCGATACAGCCCCCACCTGTATCCTCGACCTTTCACTTACTTCCTGCCTCGCAGTGCCCGGTGCAGCTTGGCTCTGCCTCTGAGTCTGCCAAAAGTATGTTATAGTTCCAGTTATCAGTTTAGTCCTCCTTCTCTGCATTCCTAAGCTACTGAACTGCATCAATAGTTTCCGTCATTGTCTAGCCTTCTCGTCTCCACGTTAGAGAAATACTGTATTTAATGATCATTTAATATTCTTCATCACGCACTACATGTAGAATAATGCATGGTCCAGTCTTAGAATCAAGTTAGCCTTTCCCCTCTTGACTTCTAGTTTATATCAACATGTTCCCTAAACATCAGATACTAGATAGGGTTTAGGTACATGTCGCTCCGACCCTCCAGACTTTAGTCTCTGCTCCTAGCACAGAGTTCATAGCCCCAGCTTCTCCTAGTAATACGTCATTGCCAGTTTGCGCGCACCACCAGGTTAGAGGTCCCGGCTCTTTAGGTAGCCCCCTCCTATGTTTCCGCCCCATTCATGACATATTCTGTTACGTTTGCATCACATGTCTATGTAAACGCCCAGTAACACCTACTTTATCTCTTATCTTTCGCGACTGCTACGCGTCACGCCTTCTGCTCCACCCACTGCTACGCCTACTGCAATGTAATGCTATGTGTTTGCGCTATGTATATATCCCCGTGTATTGTTATTAAAAGTCAGCGCGCTCATCCCAGACCCAGCCCCGGCAGCTGCCGGGCCACTCCAGCCCTGCCATTCTGTTCCTATGCAGGTTGTCCTGATCCTGTCCTTATGCTGTAATAAACCTGCAGAAACTCCTACTACCTCGAATCTTGACTCTTATTTATTGAGCTATCTGTTATGATATATGCCTAGACAAAAATAGGGTATTATTTATTTATTTACCACATAATGGCGCCCGAATAGGGACTTGCCCTTTCCCCACGCGTCGGTGAAGCCACGCCGACCCCCTGACCCTCTGCAGCCGTGACGGAACCATACCGGCCACGTGCAGATATTTCTGCTTCAAGTATCCCTCAGGCCCACGGAGGAGACGGAGGAGGCGGTCCAGCATCCAAACGAGACGGTGGAGGAACGCGGCGAGTCCCGACCAGAGCCCAAGCCGAGAGTCCAAGGTCCGAGGTATCCGGAGGCCCACCCGTAACTGAAGCCCGAAGTCCGTCCGTCGTCGTAGCAGTCCAGTCCGATCCGAGGCCTTCCGTTCCGTGCTGCCCGGTGAGTACCATTGCTGGGGTAGTATCTAGACAGGACCAATCTAAATTGACTCCTGGTCCGTGGGTTGGTGGTACCCAGACTCACAAACGAAGTGTTCACCTAGGTGGATACGGGTCTTGATGCGTCCCTTTATGGGACCGGTATGTTCCGTACTGTTACAGCAGTGCATCCAGTAACTCTAGTCTGTTCCGTTCTCGAGAAAATTCTTGTATTTCTGCTCTCAGTATTCCAGGTAATATTCTGTCCGAACTGTTATTTATAATGTTCTTCATGTATTTTAATGTTGTGGTATGAGTGTGACGTGATTTCGTGTTTATTGTGTATTGTATTTTGTCCAGATTACAGTTCAGTCATGCCTATATTTTCCAAGTTACGTCAGTTAAAAACTAGAAAGGGTCTGCTGGAAGCAGCAGTTCCTGTCCCGCCGAGGGACAGTCCAGGTCATTTTATGTATCAGAAACATGGCATAAGCGCCATATTGTATCTAGATTTATGGGTAGAGTATACCAAACAGTTAGAAGAAAAGTATAGATGGCCCGTATCGGGTACATGGGATGCCGAATGTATCATGCGAGTAGAAGAAGCATTATGGAAAAAGAAAGCCAGACAGTCACAGAAAGATGCCATCGAGTTATGGCGTAAAGAAGCGCATAGAAGAACCGAAAAGGAAGTCAGAAAGTCAGAGTTAAGTAGAGAATCCCAAGAACGAGCCCAAGAAAGAGAATTAATCGAGATAGGTGAACAAGTCAAAGCCGAACAGTCAGACAGACAGAGGCATGCCCTCATTAAGGGTATGTATCCTCTTCTTGCCGAGGGCTTGCCAAAAGCGACCCCAGAGGCATCCAGTAATTTCCCGCCACCATTAGTTCCGACCAAGCTACGTCACAAACAGACCGCAGCTGATATTTTTATTTCGTCCTATTTGGACGACACAGTCCCAGAATATACAAATCCTGTTCGCGCTCCGCCAGTCCCTGTAAATCAGGCACTTCCCGCTCCTCCAGACACCGGAGTACCTGTTACGGTACCCCCGGTCCAGCCCGCCATACAAGTCCAGCCTACATTTCCATTTCCCACTCTGCCAGGACGTAGAGCCTCAGTAGAGGACTCCAGTTTAGGGGCCGCAGGAGGAGGTCCTCCTCAAACCCCGCCGCCACACAAGCGTTTAACGTTAGCCGAATTACATGCACAAGCATTACAGCGTACGCCTAGGTATCAGTCTGTTGCAGAAATAAGAAAATCCCTTGCCGAATGTTGCTATGATCCAGTCCCAGGCGAGGATAATATGGTTTTATATTCATTCCGCGTAAGAAAGGTGGCCGAGTATCTAGTCACTTTACCGAATATGAAAGAAGATCTAGACAGAATATATCGTTTCATCCGTACAGGGGATGATCCAGAAAGTATTAGCGAGACTATGTCTCAAAGGAAGGCCGAGATCCAGCTCATGATATTAAAGTTCCTGATCAATTGTCTAATAAGAGAACAAGATTACCCGTCTAAAGATTCCGCCGAAATGAGAATCCTGACAAGGTGGAGTGATAATATAGCTGAGGGTAAGCACAAGACCGTCGGTGCTATGGAGAGTATGTACAAGAAAATCCGTAAAGAGATAATAAAGATACACGAACAGCGTAAAGCAGCACAAGTAAGCGAGAAAGAAAGTATCTCTGATCCCGAAGAAGAAGAGGACGAGAATCCCGCCAGAATAGCGTATGTAGGAAAATCTAGATTTCCAGATCGCCATTTACGTCTAGAACCCAAGTCTATTTTCCATCATTCAGCACCAGAACAAGGTTCTCTAGAACAAGTATTTCAAGCTACCGATCACATTCTGAAATCACGAATCGGTTATAGTGAGTTAAGTACCATGCATGAACAAGAACTAGCCCGATCAGCCGTCCGATGGATTACTGATTCTACCACTTTTCCAGACGAAATAGTGGCACAAATGTTTCTGAAACTGCCCCCAGCCGAGCAGCGACTGGTGGGAATGTATATGATTCAGTACCTCATTACTCTGTATGAGGGTCAACACTCTGATCCAGGTCCGTTACATGATATCCTGAACGAGTTACTCCAGTACAGATGGAGAGGTCTAGGTACCGATTTAATTAGTGTCATTCTAGAACAGCGTCACAAATATAGAACGTTCTTGAACCCGCATTTTGTTCATGTCTCACCCCCAGAAAGTAAACCATTTTACATAGACAGACAGAATCCGTTACGAGAAGTCCACCCAGTCAAAGGAACGGGTGGCGAAATGCAACGAGTGTTTGTATACACTCCGATTACAAAGATGGAACTTCTCGAGATGAAGAAATTAATTCCTTGTCATGACAAAGATCCAGCAGGGTTCCATAGAGAATTAAAAGACATGCTCCGTATGGGAGAATATACTTACCCAGATATCATTAAAATGTTAAAGGTTCTGCTACCCGCAGGGGTGTATGAAAAGCTAAAGGAAAAAGAATGGGAGGTGGGAGAGAAAAAGATCGATTGGGCAGTTCTAGAAGCTGAAGACAAGGCACGAGTACCAGGTACCGGTCTTGGAGATAAATGTAAAGAGTTACCAGAATTATTAATTCAAGTCTTACCCAGATTATTGACAACTAGAAAAGAAGACTGGGATGCAATCTCAGCCTGTAAACAGAAACAAGATGAAGATATTAGTGATTTTTATTCTAGATTTGAAAAATGTTTTAGTATTAACAGTGGTCTCAAGACAAGTAGTGAGTCATACCCTCACCTTTTCGTTACTAAATTAGTCGAGAATTCAAGTCCACAAATTAAAAATCGAGTTCTGAAAGTCGAAAGCACCTGGCAAGCTAATACTCCGTCCCAGATGCTCCAGATGCTCCAGTACCACCAGAATAGAATCAGAGAAGAGCAAGAACACGAGAGAAAACGTATGAAAGACACGAAAATGAAAGTGCTAGTTGCACAATCTGTTCCTCAAGACAGGCAGAAGAGGGGTCCGAATCAAGCCAGTCATCCTGCAGCTCCCGTTAAAGGGAACTGCAATTATTGTAAACAGCCAGGTCATTTTATAAACGAGTGTGCAGTTCTGAAACATAACATAGCTACTGGTAAGACTAAAGAAAGACCACGCCCGCCTAGACAAGAACAAGTTTCACAGATTCCTCAGTCACAGAATGCACCGCAGACAGTTACAGTACCGCAGCCTATTGCTGCAACACAGCATGTCACATCACAGATGTACCAGTATGCACAGTCCGAGTATCCAGAGTACCAGCCATATTCATGAAACAGCCTAGAGAGGGAGGTAGGCTTGCCTCTCATCGAGATACCTGTAGATCAAGAAGGTCCCTATGTTCACAGTCAAGTATTAGGGAAAGACAGAAAGTTTTTGATCGATACAGGGGCAAGTAGGACCACAATTAGTCACGCCGAAGTTCCAGGGGCTCCGCTCTCAGGGTCAAGAAATGTTTCCCTTGGATTTTCAGGAAAGCCTATCGTTAACGAGATATCAAAGCCAGTTACTCTAGAAGTAGGTCCATTGTCCCGTACTACTGATCTGTTACTTACTAAGTCATGTCCAGAAAATCTATTAGGCATTAAAACACTGAAAGAATTAGGTGCAGTCATTTGCTGTTCCCCAGAGGGAATACGTCTGTTCCTACGTGACTTTAAGGGTCACTATGTATTACGAGATTTTGATTCCAGACTGTCTAATGTTCCGCAGCATCTATGGGCACAAGGTCCAACAGATGTAGGTTATATGCAAATCACACCCTATCGTGTGACTCTCAAGCCAGGTGTAGTGTTACCACGAATCAGACAGTACAGATTGCCACCTGAGGCTGTAGCAGCCTTATCCAAAATTATTGACGAGCTCATTGTTCAAGGAGTAGTTGTAGAAACTGACTCCAATGTATGTAATTCTCCGATCATTCCAGTCATGAAACGTACTGATCCGAATGCACCCCCAGTATATCGATTAGTGATTGATTTACGAGAGCTTAACAAATGTATTATTCCGCAGTATCCAGTTGTCCCAGACATCTCTTCCCTATTGACAGCTATTGATTCCGAAGCTACGTTCTTCACTGTCATCGACCTCAAGAATGCATTTTTTAGTGTTCCTATTCATCCAGACAGCCAGTTTCTTTTCGGATTCTGTTTAAATGGAAGGAGCTATATGTTCACACGCGCTCCTCAAGGTTTCACAGAAAGCCCTAGTATTTACAGTCAAGCACTCAAGAGACAACTAGACAACATTCATATGCCAACTGACACTGCCCTGCTCCAGTATGTCGATGATCTACTGATCACAGCCCGTTCTGAACGTGCATGCGAGCGAGCATCCCTTACAGTTCTGTATTTCCTAGCCGAGATGAGGCACAAGGTGTCACCTTCGAAGCTTCAATTCTGTGTCCAGCAAGTGGTATACTTAGGACACTTGCTGTCCAAGAGGGGTAGGCAGTTGACACCAGACCGTATCCAGTTAATAGCGAGTCTTCCCCAGCCCAGAACCCAGAAGGAGGTACGTGCCTTTATTGGCCTTACTTCTTATTGTAGACAATGGATCCCCCAGTATGCATTTTTAGCCAAGCCACTGATACAGTTAACGACACAGGAGGCAGCCGTATCGACTGTCCTCCCTTGGACATCTGAACATACACTTAGTTTCAACGAGTTAAAGAAAGCCCTATGCCAAGCTCCAGGTTCTAGCTACACCGAACTACAGTAAGCCTTTTACAATTTTCGTCACAGAACGTGAAGGTACAGCATTATCTGTTCTCACACAAGATCAAGCAGGTCAATACAAGCCCTGTGCTTATTTTTCGAGCACATTAGATCCAGTCGCCCAGGCATTGCCTGCGTGCCTCAAGTCAGTTGCCGCCACAGCACTAGCTATCAGACAAAGTGATTCCATAGTTTTAGGACACTCCCTGACAGTACAAGTCCCACATTCAGTAGAAGTTCTTTTAAACCGAACACAAACTCAGCACTTGACAATTGCACGTTTAACAGGTTATGAATTGACACTGTTCCAGCCACACATAGAAATCAGACGCTGCAACGTCCTGAATCCTGCTACACTGTTACCATCAGTTAGTTCAAATCCAGCCACACACGATTGTGTGGAAGTAGTTAACATTACGACAAAGCCAAGACAAGACCTGACAGATATTCCATTACCAGATCCTGACCTGACACTTTATGTGGATGGTTCATGTATGAGAACTAGTACAGGAGAACTAGTCGCCGCGTATGCAGTGACTACTGACACCGAAGTTATTGAAACACACCGTATTGATACCCTGTCCGCTCAAGCAGCAGAGCTAGTTGCTCTGACACAAGCCTGTATACACGCCAAGAACCTGAAAGTAAATATTTACACCGATTCACGTTACGCATTCGGAGTTGTACACGACTTCGGAGTGCTCTGGCAGGAGAGAGGTTTCATGACTTCTCATGGAACCAAGATTCAGCATGGTCTCCTTATTCAAGCCCTGTTAGATGCCATACATTTACCGACATCCATTGCTATCATGAAGTGCAAAGCACATACGAAAGTCACTGACATTATTTCCCAAGGTAATGATCTAGCAGATCGCACAGCCAAGCTTACAGCTCAGACTCCAGACATTCAAGCTAATCCGACACAGACACATACCACAGATCCGACTACATGTATGACAGTTAAGGACCCTACACAAGATGTCATAGATATCCAGTTACATGCTACTCCCGATGAAATCAAGAAATGGTCCGAACAAGGAGGGGTCCAGACAGATCAAGGATGGTTAACGAAGGGTAGAGCCACATGGTTTCTCCCCGACTCTATGGTTCAAGTCATCATTAATACCGCACATAGTCCAGCACATTTAGGAGAAAAAGCTATGTTAGACAGTATCCAGAACATTTGGTTCAACAAGCATTTACGAGCTGCAGCCAAGCAGAAAGTCCGTACCTGTATGATATGTTGTCAGTTTAATCCAGGTAAAAGTGTCCCGGTGGAACAAGGTGGTTTCCAGCCCCCTGACCACCCTTTTGAGGTCCTCCAGATGGATTATATTCAGATGGAGCGATGTCGAGGTTTCAAGTATGTCCTTGTAGTTGTATGCGCTTTGTCCAGATGGACAGAAGCATATCCAGTCCCAGATTACACGGCCGCGACCACTGCCAAGCAGTTGGTTCGTGAGTTTTTCCCTAGATATGGACTCCCTAGAGTCGTATATTCTGATAACGGTCAGCCATTCTCATCTGAACTGATGAAGCACGTTTCCCTGTTGTTAGGGTACCAGTGGAAGTTTCATTGTGTACGCCATCCTGAAGCAGCCGGTCTAGTAGAGAGACATAATCAGACCCTGAAAATCCGCATTGCAAAAGTCTGTAAAGAAAAAGGTGTGGACTGGCTAGTAGCCCTGCCAGTCGCTTTATTTTATATGCGCATGGTCGCACATTCCAGATCAGGTCTGTCCCCGTATGAGGTCGTATTCGGCCGTCCCCCTAACATGTGGGGTACTCCTAGACCCCGAAGTATTACCGATGTTTCATGTAATATGCTGACAGATTACCTAGCTTCCTTGATGTCTGCCCTCAACTCATGTCGTTCACAGGTTGCCGCCGCATTTCCAGACAATACCGAGGTGGCACCGCATGAAATCGTTCCAGGTTCGCTGGTGATGATCCGAAATTTTGACAGATCAAGTCCGCTGGAACCTCGTTGGAAGGAGCCACGTCAGGTCCTCTTGACCACCCGTACTGCCGTCAAGCTAGAAGGCAGGAAGGGGTGGGTCCACCTTTCTCATGTAAAACTTTTCAATGGACTGAAACCCGTTTCTAAACACATTTCCAAGGATTCCCAGGATTTTAAAGACTGCCAAACTATTGCTCTTAAGGACTGTCCCGCAAAAGACATTGTTACAACCCCTTCCCTGTTAGAGAAAACTCCGCAGCAGGAGTATAAGTTAAAGCTCCGGTCTAGTAAAATAAGTCAGTCAGTTTGATTGTATAAGTCCTCCCCTAGGTGAAACGGTTAGACTGTTTCTGACATGTATAAAATAGGCCCCCATAGTGAGAGAGTCAGTAAAAACTCAATTCAATGTATCGTTTTTCTAAGTTTCATATTATTCATCAGCATAATGATTTCCTGCACCAGCTATGCATTTTTCCTGTATTTTTCAATTCCTCATGTAAATAAGTCTGCTAATGTTACAGTAGAGCACACGTTTAGTGATCTGCCTCCTCACGAATATGCTTACCGCCTCGCTATGCGTAACAATTCATTTATCCGTATGTTACATTACTCACACCAGACCAGCAATGCCACTAATTGTTGGGTGTGTGGTCGACTCCCCCCTTTCCAGACCCCGAAGGGAGTTCTGCCACTTTTTCCTTATCCATTTTCACATAATGGTTCGTGTGGAGCATGGTCCACGTTAACGTCATCCTCAACAGATATGTCTTTTCTTAACAGCACATGTTTCCCAGACAAGCAAGGTCTCCCCCACAGAACAGGTTTAGATCTAGAAAATGAAGTGTATAATTTAGGTAACTATTCGTCGAATTTCATGGTCCTGAATGTCCAGTCTGATACTACTCCAGACTCACCTGCCATTTCAGTACTACCAGTCAAAGGCGAATTATGTGTCCGAAATAAAGGTTCCGTACACGTAGGACATAGTGATTGTACTACTATTATCAAGTATAATGACAGTGGGAAATCTAATTTTAAAGCTTCACGTCATTCTTATTTTGTTTGTGGTCAAACTGCATATGTTCATCTGCCCCTCGATTGGGAGGGAACCTGTTACATTGCCTTCCTACTGCCACCTGTTTTTCTAGCCCCACCTGATTACCATAGGAATTCCTTCCTAGTACATCCTAGACATAAGAGAAATCTCCCGATTGTCGACTATACTGAAACCGCCGCAGAACAATTCATTGATATTGATAAAGGTGTGTTCCCTTATTTAGGTACAGTTGTAAATAGTAAGCTAATCCGTAGGTTAACAAGAACCCTTGAAGCTGTAGTAGATGAGACTGCCTCCGCTCTAGGTAACTTAACCGAAGAGCAATCCTTTATGAGAATTGTCGTTTTACAGAATCGTCTCGTCCTTGACGTCATACTGGCCGATAGGGGCGGGGCCTGTAGACTCATCGGATCCAGTTGTTGCATTTTCATTCCAAATAACGCGCCGTCTGTTTATTCAGCTATAACCAGACTTCATAAAATTGCCCATCTGTTACATCAAGATCCAGGCACCTGGACATGGTCCGGTTGGTTCTGGAATATAATTTCCGCATGGGGATGGAAAGTCCTGTCCTTTCTAGGTATTGCAGTAGCGATCATATTTAGCTGCTGTCTCTGTATACAATGTGGCCCTGCGATTGCGGCATTTGTGCTACCTCTTGTATTCCTAGTCCCAAGCCCCGTTCTAAATCCCGTTCCAAGACAATTCGAGATGAACAAATGGTACTGTATGAAATGATAGATGGTATCATGAATATTGATGTTTCCTGATGGAAACGTAGTGACAAGGAGGGAATGTGGAAAAGTAAATTTTGCCATGTTCTGTGTCCCTACGCCTCATCCATCATATGTTATGTGTGCATGACCAATATGCATATGTTACTCCCCATGTCTGATTAATGACGCAATTACAGTTGTGTCCACCTCTAGTATGCCAGTTTCCAGTCCTCGTGAATACTACGAATATTAGGCCTATGTAAAGCTACGTTGCCACGTTTCTCAGTGTGCACGTTATTCCATTATAAAGTCCCCGTTTCTAGGCCTCAAAAGGGCCCGGACACTAGATTCAGCTCCTGTCTCCTGAAGCCTCGCTGAGGAGCGATACAGCCCCCACCTGTATCCTCGACCTTTCACTTACTTCCTGCCTCGCAGTGCCCGGTGCAGCTTGGCTCTGCCTCTGAGTCTGCCAAAAGTATGTTATAGTTCCAGTTATCAGTTTAGTCCTCCTTCTCTGCATTCCTAAGCTACTGAACTGCATCAATAGTTTCCGTCATTGTCTAGCCTTCTCGTCTCCACGTTAGAGAAATACTGTATTTAATGATCATTTAATATTCTTCATCACGCACTACATGTAGAATAATGCATGGTCCAGTCTTAGAATCAAGTTAGCCTTTCCCCTCTTGACTTCTAGTTTATATCAACATGTTCCCTAAACATCAGATACTAGATAGGGTTTAGGTACATGTCGCTCCGACCCTCCAGACTTTAGTCTCTGCTCCTAGCACAGAGTTCATAGCCCCAGCTTCTCCTAGTAATACGTAATTGCCAGTTTGCGCGCACCACCAGGTTAGAGGTCCCGGCTCTTTAGGTAGCCCCCTCCTATGTTTCCGCCCCATTCATGACATATTCTGTTACGTTTGCATCACATGTCTATGTAAACGCCCAGTAACACCTACTTTATCTCTTATCTTTCGCGACTGCTACGCGTCACGCCTTCTGCTCCACCCACTGCTACGCCTACTGCAATGTAATGCTATGTGTTTGCGCTATGTATATATCCCCGTGTATTGTTATTAAAAGTCAGCGCGCTCATCCCAGACCCAGCCCCGGCAGCTGCCGGGCCACTCCAGCCCTGCCATTCTGTTCCTATGCAGGTTGTCCTGATCCTGTCCTTATGCTGTAATAAACCTGCAGAAACTCCTACTACCTCGAATCTTGACTCTTATTTATTGAGCTATCTGTTATGATATATGCCTAGTCAAAAATAGGGTATTATTTATTTATTTACCACATAGGAACCCAAAGCAGGTCCCAGCTCCCGCTTTGGTTTGGGCCTGAAAAGTAAGAGCGGAGTCTACCCATACTCCCATATTTTGGACGGTCTGTTTAGGGATGGGCGGACAGCCCGGAATGGAAGACCACCAACGCTCACTCCACAGTTGAGTGTCTTTCCCCACCAGCAAGGTCTCAGATTTGCTAGCATTCAGTTGGAGTCAGTTGGTGGTCATCCAGTCTGCCATAGCTGTTAATCATCCCTGAACTTAAGCGCATCCTCCGCGGAGTTATCTGATAGTGCCTCCACCAACTGTGTATCATCTGCTGAGGATACCACAGTTAATCCTCTGCTCCTGGCTATTGCTGCCAAGGGTTGACTGTATATGTTGAATAGGGTTGGGCTCAAAGCCGAGCCCTGAGGGACCCCTTGGTGGACAACATTTACTTGTGAGCAGAAGGGGGGACAGACACTTGAAAGGTTCTCTCTGAAAGAAAGGAGGCGAACCAGCCCAAGGCATGGCTCCAATACCAATCTCCTCCAAGCGCTGCAGCAAGATCTGGTGGGACACTGTGTCGAACGCAGCGCTTAGATCCAATAGTATCAGAGCTGATGTGCGACCGACGTCCAACGTGCCCCTTTACTGTTCAGTTACAGCCAGAAGGGCTGATTCCATGCTGTGATGTGGGCAGAAGCCATTCTGGGAAGGGTCAAGTAGATTATTATTTTTGATAAACCTCGTGAGAAGAGAGTTGATGTAAGCTTCGGTGATCATAGATACCCATGGAAGGAGAAAAATAGGGCGAAAGAGCAGCTGAGGTAGGAATTTAAGAAATTGGTCCGGTTCAAGAGGGTCTGAAGGGGATCCTGATTTAAGTTTTTTGCAGAACGTGTACATCCCCTCTTGAGAGAGCACCGGTAAAACTGAGATTGTGGGGGTATCGTGGGGCCACTGTGCGGGGCCTGTCCTGATTTCTGTGTTGGGTAAGGTCCAGTAGATGTTCTCGACCTTCTTAATAAAGAAGGCGTCAAGGACTTCACATTGCTGATTGGAGGAGAGAGGGGTACCTTTGGGTTGCCCCGAAGATTTGAGATCTTTTTGTATGGAAAATATGCATTTGACAGGGTTACTGCTATTTCTGATCTTGTCCGCAAATTACGCTGCTCTTTCCTCCTGAATGGTTCTATGATAGTTCTTGATGGCTACCCGATATTGCATTTTCAGAACTGGATCATAGTCCCGCCTCCACGCCCGTTCCAGCCTTTTGCAGGCTCTCCGGGCTGAAGCCAGATTGCTATTATACCACGGACTGGATTGAGTGTTACGGCTCTGGGACCACTTGGAGGGAATGAGAATATCAAGGGAGTAAGAGATAGGGTGTTTTCAGCCATATCAGGGTCGTCAAGCAGGTTTGGTGTGTGCCTCAGGAGAAGGGCACGAAACTGCATGGTGTCAAGTTTATGCCATGGGTGTTTTTAAGACCGATTTCCGAGCTGCGCCCTGGAATGGCCCGATTCCCTGAAGTGCCATGGATACCAGATAGTGGTCAGACCAACTCATAGGAATGGGCATATTAACCATGAGAGTGGATAGGTTGGAGAAGACCGGATCTAATGGGTGTCCAGCAGAGTGGGTGCGGCCTCGGACTCGCTGAGTAAGTTGGAGGGTAGCAAAGTCCACTAGGAAGTTGCCTATTTCACTGTCTTGATTAGCTTCTAGATGCAAATTCAGGTCGCCTATGATGCTGAAATTTGCCGGTCTAATGGCCAGTGTGCCTGACACAGTGATCAGCGCATCCCTGAACTCTTTGGAAGGGATAGGAGGGCAATAGATCAAGAGCCCAGACAGTGAGAAATTGGCAGTGAAGTAAATCTTGAAGCGAGCACACTCACAACCCACCAGGGCCTCTTTAACAAGAGTGCAGGTGTAGCCAATTTTAAAGATGATAGTGATGCCACCACCCCGAGCCCCTCTGTTGACTGTTGCAATGTTGTAACCTTGGAGCAGGGTCAGGCCAGGCTCCGCCTCTGCATTGACCGTGAGCCATGACTCTGTGAGGAAGAGAATGTCTGGTGGCTCATCATGAAGTAAGTAATATACCTCGGCAAAATGCTTTACTAGAGAGCGGCAGTTTAGGCTGAGGAGCTTAACAGCATGTGCAGAGGGGTAGGAGGGTTGCGGCGGCCCAGGACTTGAACCTGCAACAGTAACAGCAAAAGGGGCCCTCAATTGGGACACAGAGTTGGTGGTCGCAAGGACTTACCCCCTTGATGATAGCAAATTATTCTTTCCGGGAGTACAAATGTTTGGTGTAGGCCAATCTGTCAGCATGTCTGGCGTCTGGTGTCGACGCTGCGCGGAAGGGCGTAGACGGGCTTGCATTATGTGCACCTTTGGCGCGCCAGCTGTGCATCAGCGCCACTGCAGGTATTAAGTGGCCGGGGGGCAAACTCTCTCCACCCGGTCAAGCTGCTGATTGGAGGAGGCGGACCAATCAGCGCTCAGCCTGGCCGTGGAATGCGGAAGCGAAGTGACCCAAAGTCAAAAGAAATCCCCAAACACAATTACCAGAGATTACAAACAATAAAACTTTAAAGTAGTGAGGCGGAATGCAGAGCAACAAACGAGCCTCAGGAAGGTGCTCACAGTGCTCATGATGCTCAGAACTGTTTGGCAGCGAACATATGACCCCTTGCTGAATTCGCACTTTTGCCTAGTTTTCACAAATATATAGTTTTCCTGGCTCACCTTTGCTTTTCACACTGGTTTCCTCTACAAACTAGATGTAGGTTGAAAAGCACAAAAATAGGAAAAATAGGCTACATCTTCTGCATGTTCCAGAAAGCTTGGAAGATGGCGGCATTAGTGCAGTAAATTGTTTGTTGATACCATTTTCATGAGAATTTTTTTTATCCAGAGCACTTTTTTTCCTACTTTTCTCCAAAAACTCAAAATTTAGCTATATTTTGGTTATTTTCTCGCCCCTCCCCCCCTTCCAGGGTAGTCCAAAAACCCTGGGTACCTTTTGAATATTAGAAAAAAGGAGGCAAATTTGGCATTGATACATTGTGTGGACAAAAAGTTACTAAGGCCTAAGCACAAACTACCCCAAATAGCCAAAAAACGGCTCACCACTGGGGGAGGGGAAAGGTCCAACATTTAAGGGTTTAAGCTAGATCAGTGATATGAAGATTCTAAAACTAATTAATTACTTTTTCCTCAGTATGCACATAGGAGTAGGAGCAAAAGCAGTGGGGTATCCTACAATACTGGAAGAGGAGAGTGTGGGTTAACATGCAGTAATCTGGGAAGGCACCCACCTATGCCAATGCGATGTACCGCTCTATACCTCCAAACCCCCTTTCCACTGATTGGGTGATCGAGAATGTGCACATAATCCTCTGAGGGCGACTAACCTAGGGTGGGAGTTGGGAACAGGCTCCAACTATAAAACACTTCTCACTCCCTCAGGCAAGCAAAGCAGGTTAGTGCCTTGGATCTTGACACAGGCTTACAATGGATATATCTGTGTGCAGTACAAGCTGTTTTTTTTCAAATGTTTCGATACAACCAATGGATCATGGCAATAGAAATGGTGCTTGCAGAGAGAAAAGCTGCTGATTGGGCCGTTTTCAGGAATCGGGACCTTCTTGCGTTTTTTTTTAAACTGCAGAGCTAAATAACAAATGAATAGCAGGCCAACATGTCTAAGGAGTCTATGTTTTCAACCCGTCCGGGGTACTCCGCTATTGAGATGGGCCACCTCCACACATTGACAAAGGTGAAGTTTGTGGAGGACCTTTTGGGCCGCCCTACCAGATCCTTCAATCACCTTAGAGGCTTGCATTCCAATTAATCTGGTACAGCTGGTAAAGCATTAATATACAATACAGAGGACTTTTTTTGAGGATCATACAAAGTATCTTGAATTGAACATACAGCCAGATGCATCAAGCAAAAAACAGGATGCAAACGGGCAGATTCTCAGAATCTGCCCCTTTGCGACCAGTATTTTTGCATTTGGGATGCATCATCCCAAATGCAAAAAACGCAATTAAGGAATCTCTAAATTGAGATTCCTTAAATTGCGATTGCATTTAAGGAATCCCAAATTGAGATTCCTTAAATGCAATGCATCAAACTTAAAAAAAATAGAGATTTCGCAAATAGGAGTAGCCAATTACTATGAAGTTGAACTTCATGGTAATTTGCAAAAACATTGAAAAATGCACTAAAGTGCATTTTTCAAAGTTCCATTTTACACACACACATGCCCTTAGGGCATGTGTGTGTGCAAGATGTACCCATATGCAGATTTCAGGGGTGCAACGGGGTGTCCTTTGGACACCCCTGCACCCTTGAAATTGCGTTCTCAATTTGCGATTCGCTAATTTTTAATCGCAAATTGAGAATGTCTTCCCATTCATTCCTATGGGCCTTAAGGCCCATAGGAATGAATGGGGAGGTATTCCTTAATTGCGATTCGCAATTTGCGAGTCGCAATTAAGGAACTTTAAGAAATCGCTATTTTTAAAGCGAGTTCTTACTGCATGGCATTTTGTAATTCCTTATTAGCGAATCCTTATTTTGCTTGATGCATCTGGCTGATACTCTTTTATCACTAGTTCAGTTCTGAGACAAGTTTGGTCCAAAGGTTTATGACCAACGATGAGTTTGCCCTTTAGTTCCTGGAGTTTGATTTTTTTCCTGTAGTTTTTCTGCCTGAATTCGTGCACTGTCTGCAATTTGCTCTTTATTAAATGTATGAATGTGAGCTCTTTAAATTGAACTTACCTATAAGCAATAGGGTGCCTGATTTGAAGAGTACAATATAATCCTCGGAAGCCTACAATCCCAGTGTAAAAGCACGTCTCTGGTGTCCTTCTTACAGAGCCGTGCCATTCTACTCCATCACACTCTACACCACTCTACTCTGCAACACCCTATTCTACGCCACTGCACTCTGCACAGCGGTACTCTACTCTGCACCCCTCTACCATATAACGACCTGCGCCACTGAACTCTACACCACTCTACTCTTCTCAGTACCATTCTACTATACGCCACTACACTCTATGTCACTGCACTCTATGCAACTCCACTCTGCTTCACTCTATGCCACTGCACTTTATACCACTGTGCTCTGAACCACTCAACTCCCCTGCACTCTATGCCACTGCTCTCCATGTCACTATAGTCCATCCCACTCCACTCTACTCATCTCTACTCTATGTCACTCCAATCTACACCACTACAGTCTATACACTCTATTCTACTCCGTTCTACTCTATGCCAGTAAACTCTACTCTGCATCACTCCACTCTATGCCACTCCACTCTACAACACTCTACTCTATGCCACTTCACTCTATGCCACACCAGGCCGTTCTACTCCACTCCATTCTACGCTGCTCCAATCTATGCCACTCCAGACTACTCTACACCATGCATCTCCACTCCACTCCACTCTACTCAACACCACGCTGCTGTACAGCATGGCTAAAAGGCATTAGCAAGGCCAATAGCTGATGCACAGGTGAAACCTATTGGCTTGGGCAATGCTTGTTCATGTCTTCAATGACCTTGAAAAAGCAAAACACTATATATATGAGTGGATTGATCGATGAGTCATATTGAGACCATGTATTGTAAGGAAAAATACTGGCTGCCATAAATTAAAAGGACATTGCAATTCATCTCATAGTTTTATGAACTTATGAAGGAACTCACCATGCGTTCTCTATATAATCGTGAAACTCTTTAGTGGCCCATTGCAATGTACACCAGGGGGTTCCTTATTCCATGGATAATGCCTCTCTAACTCACAAGCTGTTGTTTCTTCATGAGTGTCTGCCCATCGCTTTCTGTCCCTAAACCCACACCATGGTTGACCAAAAGTAGTTGTTGTGGTGCTGGTGGTTCTCTGTTCCCCTCTTTGAGTCAGGCCACATCCTCCTCACACTGGTCTGCGACAGTGGGACCTGTCTGCTCACTCCATCTAGGTCACTTGGGGTCGCAAGAGTTTGAATTTAAACTCTGTACGTTCATCCAAGAGTAGTAGAAATCTGAAAGCAAGTGCAAGCCTCACAGTAGACCCACTTTTTGTACCCTCCAGACAGTTCTTAATTTGTACTGGTAGTTGCAGGTGCTCGGCACCATCACTCGCTTTTGGGGCCGTAGTTGGTTTATCATCATCAGACTTTGTCACAGAGCAAGACAGAAAAAAGAAAAGAACAAAATGAAAAAAAATTGAAAAACAGCAAAACAGTTACAAATGGAGAAAGCGGGGATGAAGTATGAGGTGGAATGAACAATAGGCAGGCAGCCTTCTATTTGACAAACCTGGCATTGGACAGCGCCAACTGTATAAGCCCAATAAAAGCTTTGCTTTACCCTTCTGCAATTCTTCTTTTTTATTTTATTTTTGTACAAAGTGAGCAGTCCTTTGCCTCTGCTTCCAGGTCGCTGCTTCAGGCTAAGATGGGGCCCCTCCCCTGCTCTGATTCATGCTGCTGTGTGACGGTGGTGAGAGATGGTGCCCTCTTAACTCAACTCCACCTGGGACCCTTTGCAACAGGAAGCTCCAATTACTTGAATGTATGACTTTCTGAGCGCTGGTCTAACTGCTGCCTTAGACATGCAGCGATTCATTCCCTTGAAGTTGGACGGTGTCAGACCTCTTTAAGTATGAATAATGCCTATGTTCTCTTTGTTAAGCGTCTGCAAAATCAAAGTACATTTAAAAAGAATTTCTTTCACAGGTTCAACCTAACGTGTGCATTATTTTGTATAACTGTTTTACATTTTAGCAGTTCTCAAAAAGTTCTATAAAGTAGGCTTGACAGCTCACAACTAAGTTGCCTCATTTTGAAAATGCATTATATTGACTATCTAGAACACAGGCTATCTCGAACCAAATATGGCTAAAATGGGTTGGAAAATCTCTGTTATCCATGTTTGAGGACATTTCCATCATATTTTCAGTCCTCAAATGTGGTGCTCAAGGGAATACTTCTGTCTGTCATTGTCAGTTATTTGAGTAATAGCAGGGGGCCTGATTCACAAAGCTAAACTTACACTGTTGTGTAAGTTTACTCCTTTTCGATATTCACAAATGACATAATAGTAACTTTAAAACTGTGGAAACTCCGCAGTCCGAGCGGACAATTCTACGCATAAAAAGATAGGCCTGCATTTTTTTATGTGCAGAGCTCTCTTCCCTGTAGAGTTACTATTAAGTGCCTGATTACGTGTGCCGTTATTTTCCGACCCTTGCGTAAACCTTTTTTGGCATGGGGATGGACTTTCGAGTTAAGCGTTATTTAACGCATTCGATAGTTATCAGATGCAATACATACCTCAGCTCAATCTTCATTACATTGCAGCATGCCAACCCTGTTTGTATTAAACACCAACATATGTATGTTATTCCCCAGTATTTTGTATTAAATGCTATTTAGCGCACCCAATAAATAATGTACCCAATGGTATTATTATTTAACAGGTGCGATAAATAGCAACTTTATTCGTAGTCAGGGCCTATGTTGTTTTGTTTGTAAATATCGAAAAACAGTAAACCTACACAACAGAGTAGGTTTATCTTTGTGAGTCAGTGATCGCAGGCTCCAACGACTCCAAACTTGATGGGAAAGCCTTGTTAAAAACTTAGCCATATCTCTTGTCTTTCCGTTGAGAAGGGAAAGTTTACTTTTTGGAAAGCTGCCAATGTTCTTCCGCGTCTGGAAGGCCGTCTTCTCGCCAGACACGAGAACGGCACGTCTGGATTGGTTTATAAACCCTGGAAGACATTCCGCGTTTTTCGCTAATCCTGGTTGACAAAGACGCCGTTTTAGAGCAGTTTATCTTTTCATGTTGTATAATTCAGATGCCATAAAATATTTAAGGGATTCGGCGCCTGGCGCCTCGAGGGACCCTCCTGCCGCACTGGAAGGAATCTCGCTCGTGCCTTCCCTCGTTTTGGAAAATGGGTTCTGCCAGGGTGTGGGAGCGTCAGGCAAACGAGAAGTGGCAGGAGCCAGCAAGTCGCCAGCCTGGCACGTCACTTGAATGACGGCCGTGGCACCCCGGCTTCAATTGCCTTCCCGTCAAACTCCTCTGAGTCCTCAGTCAATGAACAGACAACTAATTCTCGGTGCCTTGTTATTTTTTCAACATTCCATTTTCCGTTGAGATGTTACTAAGTGCTAGGGGGGGCATGTTTCACTCAAGGTAAGATGTTGAGACGCGGTGTGATTAGTAGCCGTCGGCTGCCTCCCTCGCTTTATTAATATTTATGGGCTGGCGGATGCAATATAACAAGTGATATGTCTTCCATTTGAGTTGTCTCCGGGGGTGTTGCAATTGTCTAATTTGAGGGAGGGGGGCGGGAAGTGGTGCCGTCCATCACAAAGTGTTGCTGCTTCGATCGCCTTTGTTACCTGAACGTTGACGCATTGGCTTTGTACCGGTTTATCAGATAAACCGGTCTTATGGGTGCCACTGGGGCCCTGGAGGTGACCAATTCAGCAGGGTTTTCATCCTTCGACATTGCAGCCTTTTTTTAACGATGCTAATTGAATGTAGTGCCTCAAAGCCTCTAGACTTCGTCTTTCGAGCCCACTCTTTGCCCACGCGAGGTGGTTTGGGTTTGTGTGGTAATAGAAAATAGGCCCAGGGCCCAGAATTAAAGTGGGGCGCGTTAGTAAATTAGAAAGCAGAGCTGGCTTTAACACTGGTGGTGCCCTGTGTGACAATGTTTGTTGGCGCCCCCCCATGACCACCTCTGCCACGGTTTTCCTCACTAGCACCCTTTAACGTTGACCCCCAAGAATCCATAACCACTGTCTCTCAGATTCATTTACTTTTATAGCACCACTCATAACAGTGTAAGGTGTCAGAGCACTTTACATCACACGCACATTGCACAGAGACAATCATGTGTATGTAAATCATTGTATAGGAAACGTAACATCAGCCAGGACTACAAGGTGTAGTGTAGGAGTGACATGTCATCGATACTGGTAGGCAATATAGCTTAAGAGTCCTTATTCTGGAAAAGCACACATTCAGAATTTAAAACATAACATCTTTGTTAGGGGTTGTCTTTAATAATAACAATTGTTTTCTACCCAAATGAACCCTTTTGGCAAGATTAGGATAATGAAAGACTGGGCAAAAAAACATATAGCTCTAACACATACCTTGCAGTTTGCATGCAGCTCATATGCACTTTTTGATCTGCATGGTACACGTTCTTAGCAGTAGGCGTTTTAACCCTCTGCACTACCTTAGTATGGGTCAAAACATCCACTAGACAAACAGTTAACTTGACATTTTAATTGATGCCTGAAAATTGCTGGAGGCCAGTACCCAGCAGCAGGTGCTTTTAAAATGATAATATACTTGCAAAAGTGACACCCCCCCACCCCAATTCAGCCCCCGGTGCGGTGGCACTAATGGCACTGCCCTAGAACGAGACCTGTTAGAAAGCTAATAAAAAAGTGGCCAATGTTTGCAAATCAGGGCAGTTTTGAACTTGTAATGAAACATGTATAAGTGTTTTGAAGGTATGGAAGACTGCATGGATTTGAGTTTGTTGCAAGCAGTGTCGGTTTCACTATCTGGGAAATCAAATGTAAAAGTTGGCCCTCCAGACTATAGAACAGGTCCAAAAATAGCAAAAAAGGCCCACACACTGACCTGTGATCAAGGCCTGTCGGGCATTGCCTGATTGCTCCACAGGCCAGTCTGACAGTGGGATTTGTGCATCATTAGCCTGCTGCCATGCAATGGTCTACTGATTGGGAGAGTGCTCCCTTGCAGCCTTCATAGTATTTTTTTTTGCATCTTTTACCCCAGCAATTGTCAATTCGTAGTGCTCTCTAGTATTTAACTCCATGTTTTCATGGTGTGAATTTAGCTAGATGAAAGCCTGAGCATGAATTCTGCAGATTGAATACAGGTTTTATCAGAACGCACATGCACACCCACCTTCAGATCTATCTTACTGGGTCTTTAAACTAGTGTTTCTAGGAGAGCTACAAGGAAGATACGTAGATACAGCAGTCTCAGCATTTGTCTCATCATCACTGCTCAATAAAGTGGCTTGTGCATTCACTGTGCACAGGACAGGTGGAACCAAAGCCTTTCCACCCCTAGCCCTTCTGTCATCTGACATGTCGACAAACATACTTTCATGAAAAAATAAAGTTACATCACCAACAAAAAACAGACCACACTCTGTGGGAAAAACTGTAGCAAATGTATTCATTACAGGTGGTAGGGTTAACTTGCAGGTGATCATACGAGTGCAGCACCATTTAGGATTAACAGCTGACACCCATCCTTAAATAATCTCCAGTCACCGGGCATCACATTGCCATCTTAGTATCCATCTGGTGTTGTGTATTTCGAATTAGGGCTGTGGCCCAATAATTTCTAATGGTTGCTGCACCCGTGCCACCACAGAGTGAGGTAAGGCCAACCCCCAGCTGTCAGGATACCAACTGTCCCTAACAGTATGAAGGGGTCGCCGTCGCGTTTCTTCTCATGGCCCCCTAAGGCCGGAGGATTTCATATTTAGCGACCCATCTCCAACGGTTGTACGGCATTACAACGCGGAGTTTTACCCCGCATGCCATTACAACGCAGTTTTTACAACGCAAGTCATTACAACGACTTGCGTTGGGGGGCGCTGGATAGTGGAATAGTTTAATTTTCTATTCCAACTCCAGCCCACGTTGACAGTAGGGAAGGTGTTGGATAGAAAATTAAACTATTCCCTATCCTACAGCGCCCTCCAGCGCAAGTCATTGTAACTACTTGCGTTGTAATAGCAGCGTTGTAATAGCAGTGCGGGGTAATGCCCGCGTTGTCATGGATGTTTCCCTCTCCAACCAATGGAGTATTAATTTCTCTTTGCATTAGGATCACCCTGTAACTCCACTTGCGACTCTGTACAGCAATTGGCTGCTCTTCCTGGCTCTCTTGTTCTTGCCGGGTGGGTGGGTGTCAAATTCCTCTGCTGATGGCCATCAAAAGAGGAATATCCAGGTAGGATCCCATCTAAATACCCATGCCGACCCCTTCCCCCCCTCAGGCTAAAAGTGACGTCATAAACCTGTGGTCAAGGCGGAGGTCTAACCTTGCACTGGCCGTGGCCTCTGCAGTGGCCGTGGCTACCTTACTAAGCCAGGTGGCCACTGACAAAATTCTACCCCTGGGTAGTGCGGAAAGGCTCCTCTCCAACCTTTCCCTGTGGTTAGCACCCCTTTTGAGAGGGTGGGTATTGACATTGTGGGACCTCTGGATCCCAAAACAGCCATGGGCAGCAGGTTCATCCTGGTCTTGGTGGATCATGCCACCTGGTATCCGGAAGCCATCCCTCTCCGGAGGGATGGCTTCCGTGCATTGATAGGGATTTCCTCCCATGTGGGGTTCCCCATAGAGGTGGTGTCTGAGCGGGGTACCAACTTCATATCTAAGTATATGAAGTCCCAGTGGCAGGAGTGTGGTGTTACCTACAAGTTCATCACTCCTTACCACCCCCAGGGTAATTGGCTGGTTGAGAGATTCAAACGGACCCTGAAGCGCATGATTATGGGTCTTGGTGAACCCATAAGGTGTAAGTGGGATGTCCTCTTACCATGCCTTTTGTTTGCTTACACAGAGGTACCACAGAAGTCCTTAGGGTTCGGTCTCTTTGAGCTCCTATATGGGCATCCTGTAAGGGAACCTCTAAGTCTGGTGAAAGAAGGCTGGGAGAAAGCTCCCAGTAAACCTCCCTAGGATGTCTAAAACTACGTGCTGGACTTCAGAAACCAGACTAAGTGCTTCAGACAACTCACTCAGGTGAATCTGGAAGCCAGCCAGGAGGAGCTGAAACAGTGGTATGATAAGAATGCCACTTGGATCGAGTTTCAGCCTGGACAAAAAGTATGGGACATGGCCTCAGTGGAGTCTTGTGTGTGCCAGGATAAGTGGACTGGACCGTTTGAGGTGGTGGAGAGCAAGAGTAACGTCACCTACTTGGTGGACTTGTAGTCACCTAGGAACCCTTTGCGGGTCCAGCATGTAAACCGCTTGAAGCCTCACATAGAGAAGGCTGAAGTGGGCATGTTTCTAGCAACAGATGCTGGAATGGAATAGGAGACTGAGTCTCTTCCTGACCTCCTGTCTGCAAACGAGCACGATGGGTCAGTGGACGCTGTATCACTCTCTCCCGCCCTGACTCCTGAACAGCAGATTGACTGTCGCCAACTGTTGGGACAGTTTCCTGCCCTGTTCTCCCTGACCCCTGGTCTCACTCACTGGTGTGTCCATGATGTTGACACTGGGGACCGTCCTGTAAAGCACAAAATCTACCGT
The DNA here is from genome assembly GCF_964261635.1 of Lissotriton helveticus. Classification (NCBI taxonomy): domain Eukaryota; kingdom Metazoa; phylum Chordata; class Amphibia; order Caudata; family Salamandridae; genus Lissotriton; species Lissotriton helveticus. The sequence goes on along the minus strand of NC_136061.1, from coordinate 1,233,717,295 downwards.
GTGACTGACTGGGTCAAGGCATGCTTCAAGGAGGAGGTCTCAAAGATGCTAGAGCTAGGGTGATTGCCCCTTGAACAGCTCTTGGGCCAGCCCAGTGGTCTTGGTCCCTAAGGATGCTGCACCCAGTGCCACACCAGAACTCCGGTTCTGTGTGGACAACCGAGGGCTCAATTCAGTCACAAGGACTGATGCGCTCCACATCCCCAGAGCTGATGAGCTCATCAATCGGTTGGGAGCTGCCCAGTACGACAGCACGTTTGACTTGACTTCGGGGTACTGGCAGATTGCCTTGACTGATGGGGCCTAGGAGAGGTCAGCATTCTCAGCACCAGAGGGGCACTACCAATTCCGGGTGATGCCCTTTCGGTTAAAGAATGCCCCTGCCACCTTTCAGAGGTTGTCAACCAGGAATTGGCTGGGCTGCAGGATTTCAGTGCCGCCTTCCTGGATGACATTGCAGTGTTCAGTGCCACTTGGGAGGAACATCTGCACCATCTCTGGGAATTGTTGAAGGCTCTGCAGAGGGAAGACCTCATGATGAAGGTGAGTAAGTGCCAGATCGGACAGGGTTCTATGGTGTACTTGGGACACCAGGTCGGAGCAGCCAGGTGGCACACCTACAGCCCAAGATTGATATAATTCTGGCTTGGGAACCCCCAAAACCCAGACAGAGGTGAGAGCCTTCTCAGGACTCACCAGGTATTACAGGTGATTCATCAGGGGTTATGGCTCCATTGTTACCCCAGTGACAGAGCTGACTTCCAGGAAGCAGCCCAGGAAGTTGACTGGACTGACGCCTACCAGAAGGCTTTTGATGCCCTGAAACCTGCCATGTGCACAGCACCCGTGCTTCAGGCGCCCAACTTCTCAAGGGAATTAATTGTGCAGACAGATGCTTCAGAGTATGGTGTGGGAGCGGTGCGCTCACAGCTAAACAAGGGCCTATACTAACCTGTAGTCTTCATTAGTAGGAGGTTACTTTCACGGGAACAGATATGGAGTGCGATTGAGCATGAGGCATTTGCTGTGGTCTGGGAGCTGAAGAAGCTGAGGCCCTACTTGTTTGGGATTCACTTCTGGGTTCAGACACACCACATGCCCCTCAGATGGTTGAAGCAAATGAGAGGTGAGAATCCAAAGTTGTTGAGGTGATCCATTTCCCTAGAGGGGATGGACATTACGGTGGAACACCGCCCTGGTATTGAACACACCAATGCTGATGGTCTGTCCAGATTTTTTGCATTAGTGAAGAGAACTCCCAAAAGGTGGGTAGTTCTCCCCACATTTCAACTTGAGGGGACAAATGTTCGACCTGGCACCATTGGCGTGGGTATCCCCTGCATTTTTTGCTTTTGCCTCCTGTGTTTTTGTTGTGTGTTGGACTCCGTTTTGCTGGTCTAGATGCTTTGGGCACTTTGCCACTGCTGTTCAGTGCCAAAGTGCAAGTGCTCCCTTGGTAAATGATGTTATGGATTGGTGATTCCATGTTTGGCTATTTGATTTACTAGTCAGTCCCTAGTACAGTGCACCGTGTGAGCCGGGGCCTATAAATCAAACGCTGCTGGTGGGCTTGCAGCATTGATTGTGCCACCCACAGAAGCAGCCTCTAAATGTAACTCTGGCCTGCCATTGCAGAGCCTGTGTGCAGTCTGGTACTGCCATATTGACTTGGCAAGTGCACCCACTTGCCAGACCTTAACCTTCCCTTTTCCTATATGTCAGACACCCCTTTGTTGGCCCTAGGTACCCCTGTGGGCAGGGTGAAGTGCATGTGAAAGGTAGGACATGCCATGATGTGTGTGGCATGTCCTGATAGTGAATTACTGCAAATGTTATTTTTCACTATTGCAAAGCTACCTATTCCCATAGGACAAAATGGGGAGTTTGTTTATAACATCTTATAAACATACCTGGCCCTGGGATCAAGGTAGGAAAATAAAGTTTAGTATGCCTGAACTCAGAATGTCAAAGTGCATCTTTTACTGAGGGTGTGTTTTACATTCTGTGTTTGAAAATACCGCTTTTAGAGCGTAGGTATTTTCTTGCCTAACCATCCAGTGTGCCTCTGCTAGGTTTGTGTATTGCATGTCTGGCTTTGGAGTGTCAGGGGCTGGGAAAGAGCAGTGGCTCCAGAGAGCATGATGAGTCAGGGCTGCACTGAATAGTCCCGGTCTGCATTTGGAGTTGTGGGAGGAGTAGCATTTGCACCTGAATAGGGCTCTGCCTGCCTTCCACAATGATGGCTCCGCCCCCTGTGGTGTGTCTGGAGCCAGGGCTCAAACTGACAATGGAGGTTGTTGTGCACTTGCAAAGTGCCCCACTGAACTGGTTTTGGCTGTGTACAAACACTCTCTGCCTTCAGAGAACAAAGGATTTTGGGGTATAAAAAGAGGCACCCAGACCCCAGACTTTTAGATCACTTCTGGGAAATCAAGAGGAACTTTTGGTAATGAAAAGAACTGGAGATGCTGAGGAGGAATACTGTCCCTGTGCTGTTTGCTGTCTGGGGTTGGCTTGCAGTGGCTACTTGCTACCAAGGAAAGGAGAAGAGGACTTTGATGTTTGCTGTGCCCAGTTCTTGAGGAAGATCTCCAAGGCCTTGAAACTGAGCTTGCCTCCTGTTTTGAAGTCTCAGGGACACAAAGACTTCATCACCAGCTCCCTGAACTCCCCTGCTGGGGGTTGTGACCTGCAAAGAGGTTCCTGAGGGGGGAGAACATGGCGGCCGGTAACCTCTCCTGCTCTACAACCCACAATCGCCCTGCCTCGCTAGAAACTCATGGAATACGCCTATGAGGTCGTGGTATGCAGGTTCCTTAATGCGCCAATTTTTCTATAATTCCTACCCGTCAGAGGCTGGTTCGAAGCCGGGGGGTGTGTCTGGCTGTGTCGGTGGGCCTCCCGTGCTGTCTCGTAGCTGCCTCAGAGCTGAGGAAAGGGTGGAAACTTTCGGCATGCTTGCTGCTCTGCGGCAGCCTTCCCCGAAGTGTGTCCGGGAGCAGAGCGGGCAGAGTCTGCACTGCGAGGACGGCCGGAGCCGCTGTGTTCACGCTGGAGACTGCTGCTGGAGGATCGGAGGTCTCTGTGGTGGCGGAGGTGACGACAGGCAGTTTACCCCACATTGTAGGCCAGGCTGAAGGTTTGGCTGAAGTAAAGGAATTAAGGAAACCGGCTGAGGTATTTGGGGTTCAAGAGATTAAGTACAAGGACGACATTGAGGGCCACATTGAAAAGCCACAGGTTGGTAAACCCCAGGCTGCACCCTATTTTCTGAGGCGAAAGGGGGTTTCTGCGCCTAACAAGCCAGCACACAGTAGCACCAACTTTCGGGAGACTGATTTGGGTAAAACAGGCAAAATAGGTAAAACAGCTAAATCCCCTGAAGCAAAGGTTGGGAAAAAAGCAAGAAACGTGAGATATCTGACGCGTAGGAGTTTAAAGCAAGCTGTACACCTAAAGATTTCACAAATACATCCTCGCAAAGTAAGGAATTATCCAGTGTGAAATTGGTAGAAGATACTGTAGATAGCTCTTCTCCCTATCGGGTGTATAAGGGAAAGGGAGTAAAGGGCGCCAAAGGTACAAAAAAGAGAGGCTCTTCTGCTGACCCTAAAGTAAGAGTAACCCCCTCGTTGAGGTCATACTTTATAGTTCTTCCTCAAGTTCTGGATGTGGTAAGGCAAGGAGAATGACTCAGGGAAAGTGGTGGTCAGCTTGGCATAGAAAAGTCGCTCCTGAGCATGACATCGGGAAGCACTTCACACTTGCTTAATGATAGCTTAGCCGACTTCCCCATTTCTGGTCCTTTTTTGAAGACTACAAACTGCCCGGTGACACCCGCTGAGCCATTGGATGCACCATCCCAATTACATGACTCTGGCTCTCCAGATGCTACAGAAGCAGCAGTAGGCAAGGAGCTTGTGTCTTAGGTGCACAACTAGTGCATGTTAATGATGCTAATTCGGATGAGGCGGAGGAGGAGGATAGGGGGACTCTCAATGAGCTAGGGGAAGAGACCCTAGGAGATCTAGTGAACAAACCCCCTTCAGGGAGTTCAGGGAGTTCTGTAGAGTCACTATTTCTCACCAAGGCATCTGATATAAAAAAGGGATTTGCAGTCTCAGAGTCCAACCAGGCAGAAATTAGACTTTTCTGCGAGTCCTTGGAAAAAAGTTTGACACACTAAACTCTAGGACAACGGTCTTAGAGAGTTCTGTGGAAGACTTTAAAACCGGCTTGAGAGTTGCCAAAGTCGATATCTCCATACTCAAGAAGGAAGAAGCCGCACCCAGAGACCGAGTGGAGTCGCTTGAAAACCATTCTAGGCACAACAACCTGCGTCTTTTGAAAGTGCCGGAAGGTAAAGAGGGGGATGACTTAAAATCTTTCATTGTCAATCTCATTAAAGAAACAGTGCAGATTGATGAATCTGAAGAAGAACTAAGGCAAGACATACAGAGGATTCATAGAGACCCTTTTAGGAGGCACCCCAGACGGACAAAACCTAGAAACATTTTAATTAACTTTCTCACCTTTGAATTGAAGGAAATAATACTAGATGCTTCTCTCAAGTTAAAATCGTTTAAATCGAGAGACTTCACCTTCGAGATTAGATCAGACCTCTCGCGCACTATTTTGGACCGTCAAAGGGAGCTGGGAAAGAGAATGGAAGTCTTTAGGAAGCTGGGGGCAGCCGTTCAACCTAAATTCCCAGCACAATTGAAAATTATGCATAATAACAAGATGCATAATGTTCGAACAGTGCAGGAGGCAGATGATCTTCTGGAGAATTTGAAATAATTCAAGCTGTGTAGGGATATAGTGTGTGACTTTGTAAATACACCTGTTAGAAGTTTCGGGGAGAAACTATTGGTTAAGGAAGTAAATTAGCCAACTCATCATCACATATATCGTAATATACATAGCTACATTAGTTACATTAGTAATAGTGGATTCAATCCAAGTCTTTTTTCAACGACATAATTTTTCCTTCTAGCGTATCATTAACACTAAGGTAAAATGAGGTAGAGCAGGGTTTACGGGTAGGCAGAATCTGGACTTGTCCAGGTAAATGGGGGAAGGGTTCTCCAGGGGGGCTAGGGTGGGGTGTAAGGGAGGTGTGGGGTTAGCACGGGTGGGGGAGCAGATTGGTAAAAAAAGAAAAAAAATGTAATTCGTCCTTTAACCTTAGTAGGGTTTATTTTCCACTGTTACAGGTTGGACACCTTGCAGGTAGGGACAGATTTAAATGGCGGCTCTTTTAATCCCCCATGAGAACATAGCAATCTTATCATGGAATGTGAATGGCCTCTGCGGTAAGAATAGGAGAGAAAAAATCTTCCAGTATTTGAAGGACTCACCAGCACATATAATCATCCTGCAAGAAACCCATCTTCTTAAGGAAGAAATTATGGAAATATGTAAGAAATTTAGGTGGGTGGAACACTGTCTCTGTTCTGGCCAATCGTCAAATGCAAGGGGGGGTCGCTATTCTAATTGAAAAACAAGCGGACGTTAGCCTTTTGAATATGGTGACTGATGCAAGTGGCAGATGGGTCATAGCTAAAATCTCTGCGGAAAGTATGCCGATCACAATTGTCGGGTATTATGGCCCTAATCGAGATGACCCCTCCACCCTAAAAAAACCAAAATATAATTTGTTGGGGTTCCCCGACACGATAATCTTAGCAGGGGATTTTAATATAATATTGAATCCTATACTGGATAAATCCCCAAGGAGTAGGGCCAAAGCCCCATCTAAATCTAGTGGTACAAAAGGGGGTGGTGATGGACGGAGCATCTGAACCAATCAAACACTCACACCCAGTCAAAAGATCTGGGTTTGATCCATCACCGTTTTTAAGCCCACTCTGCCACCCTAGTTCAGACATGGCTCTATGCAAATCAGTCTGACCCTGTGCCTCATGGGAACAGTCCAGCCCGAACTGCCAAGCCATGCCTTCCCTGGACCGGAAACAAGCTTCCGAGGACCTGTTTCTGGCATTGCAGCCGTCTTCAGCCCGGCTTGCTTGAATCCAGTGGCAAAGTGAGCAAGGGACTCACGTCTGAGCATACCCTGCCACACCTATGGTGACCAAAGCGGTACAAAAGGGGGTGGTGATGGACGGAGCATCTGAACCAATCAAACACTCACACCCAGTCAAAAGATCTGGGTTTGATCCATCACTGTTCTTTAGCCCACTCTGCCACCCCAGTTCAGACATGGCTATATGCAAATCAGTCTGACCCTGTGCCTCATGGGAACAGTCCAGCCCGAACTGCCAAGCCATGCCTTCCCTGGACCGGAAACAAGCTTCCGAGGACCGGTTTCTGGCATTGCAGCAGTCTTCAGCCCGGCTTGCTTGAATCTAGTGGCAAAGTGAGCAAGGGACTCATGTCTGAGCATACCCTGCCACACTTATGGCGGCCAAAGCGGTACAAAAGGTCCAGGGAAGGCATGGCTTGGCAGTTCGGGCTGGACTGATCATGCCGCCATTTGGATGGATTTGAATTTAGCAGGAAAGGTTCAGCAAAGGGTGTGGTCATTTGATCGCACTCTCCTCTAGGATGAGGCCGAAATTGGCTACCTGTCTCAGGAGATAAAATTCTTCCTAAATATTAACATCGGTTCGGCCGATCTTATGGTGGTCTGGGATACTTTTAAATCCTTTCTAAGAGGACTAGTTACCAATAGGATGTCGTATAAAAACAGGCAGTATAGGGAGGAAATTTCATCTACAGAGAGACAAATGAAGGGGTGGAAAAGGATATCATTAAAGAAATTGATCAAGACCAAATTCAACTATTAACTGCTAAGTTGGAATCCCTGAAAGCCCTCCTAGATAGCATAGTTCAAACTAGAATATTCAAGAGGTGGGAGGTTAGCAAACTTGCCCATTTTGAGTAGGGTGAGGGGGCAGGTAGATTGTTAGCCTGGAAGCGCAAATCTGACAGAATGCGTAATCTGATAAAGCAAATCTTTGATGATCGAACAGATCGAAATAAAGATTGAATTGGATAAAGCAAATAGATGACACATATACTAACAAACCAACAAGCAATGAAGAAGAGATAGGAAACGCTTTTCATATCTACTTTAGGGAATTATGTGACGAGGACAACAGCGTGGACACTATTTCGGCAAAAGACTGGTTAAATTCCACCCATCTACCTGTCCTAGAATCCAGTAAACGACGAAACCTTGAGGTAGTAATTTCACAACAGGAAGTCAAGAAGGCCCTCATAGCCTGTAAATCTGGCAAGGCCACAGGGCCGGACGGCCTTCCAGCTGAAGTGTACAATTCCCTGGAAGAAGAGATAATCCCCTTTATGACCACAGTTTTTAATAAAATTCTGGTAGAAGGGGCCAAACCACCGGCTTCGTGGGGAGAAGCAAATATCATCCTTATTTTAAAACCAGGTAAATCTTCAACGAAGTGTGGGTCATATAGACCTATTTCACTTCTTAACTCTGATTACAAGGTCTTTACCAGGATTCTGGCAGACAGATTGGGTGCAGTTGCAGGGGATCTATTGCATATCGACCAGAAGGGTTTTTTAAAAGGCAGAAATCTCTTTGATCTCACGCATGATCTGATAGGTGCCATCGATTTTGCCTCTACTTTCACTCTCCCTCTGGCAGCAATGACCCTAGATGCAACAAAAGCCTTCGATAGGGTTAACTGGAACTACCTTGCTGCAGTACTTGAAAAACTAAGGGGCATATTATCAAGGGGGTTTATCTCCGCTTTTTGGCTTTAAAAGCCAAGAAAGCGGAGATAAAATTATCTCCCTATTACCTAGCTGTCGCTAACACCAGTTAGCGACAGCTAGTAGGAGATAGCGACCATCTTGGGCCCCACTTTGCATGTCAGTGATATTTATCACTAATGACATGCAAAGTGGGCGTGCCAAGATGTTAGCGACTGGAAACAGTCGCTAACATCGCTATCTCCTATTACCAACTTTTGGAGATATTCGCGCTAAGCGCGAATATCTCCAAAAACTAACACCTGCCCTGAGCAGTTCTTAGCCATGTTATCCAATGGGAGGTGGATAACATGGCTAAGAGCATTAGCTAGGTAATGCATGAATATCGCTGACTTTTCAGCGATATTCATGCATTGCGGCCGTTTTTTTATCGCATTTGCGATAAACCTTGATAATAGCATCGTTAGCGATAAATATCGCTTAACGTTGGTAATATGCCCCTAAATTTTGGCCCAAAATTTCGACAAACTATAAATCTTATTTACAGCAACCCGTCAACAAGGTTGGTGGTCAATAGTAAACTGACTAGACCGTTTCACATTAAGAGAGGAACCGGACAGGGCTGCCCTCTCTCTCCCCTCCTCTTCAAATTGTACATAGAGCCATTTGCTCAGCGTCTTAGGGAGGAGGTGGCAATTTCACCTTTCAAGAGCGGCACATGGGAAAGGAAGGTAGCTCTATATGCAGACGACATTCTTATCCTCTCGTCTAATTTAGAGTCATCATTCCCTCCAGTCATCTGTTTAGCCAAGGAGTTTGGTCGAGTTTCCATTTATGACATTAACGCAGATAAGACCGAGATCATGACCTGGAACCTGCCAAAGGGCCAATACCATACCAAGGATGAGATGAGGTACTTGGGTGTAAAAAAAAATCCTAACATAGATAATATAGCTAAGGTAAACCTCTCTAACACTCTAAAAGAGAGTCAAAAATTAATGAGATCCTGGGCTCACCTTCCCCTAACAATCCTAAGTCGAGTCAACTTGACTAAAATGATAATCTTACCTAAAGTAACATTCCTTTTTAACACCATACCACTACATTTTGATAAACAACTGATTGATTGATTTCAGCAAGCTGTTAACTCATTTGCATGGGCCTATAAAGCGGTCAGGATTTCCTGGAAGAAACTTAGACGCAGAAGAGAAAAGGGTGGTTTAGCGCTTCCAGATATCCAGTATTATGCATGGGCGTTTCAATTAACACACTTGAGGATGTTGCTGAAATCTCCAGATATTTCAGACAGAGGGAAGATGTATAAAGCCATGTTAGATCAGGCCGGGCTTCCACATGAAGGTTTTCTTTTTAAATTTCGGGACAAAAGATTCTTCAAGAAAGTAAGGCAGAAGGTTTTATGGGGTGCCGTCCGAATATTGGCTAGAGTTAGATTACTAACGGGTACAGAATACTATTCAAGATTAGCTCCATTATGGGATAACCCGGGGGCACCAAGTTGCCTAAAAGATTTGTTAGCTATACCTTTAAAAACAGCAGGGTTACTGACATGGGGAGACCTAACCGAAGATGGTTCTCTTCTGTCTTGGAGCATGCTCAATGAGGAAATGGAAGAAGGCACGTCCAGATTTAAATATTTACAGATAAAGAGCTGGACTCAGGAGCAAAAAACACAGATTGGGCGGGGAAATGCTCTACAAGATCATCTTGTGAAAAAGTTAGCAGGGAAGAAGGAGGTATATTTTTTCTATTGGGCAATCGAGGAGGCCATAGATGGGGATTTTAAACTAGCTGGAGAGTTATGGGAGAAATCTATCCCAGAGGTAGATTGGGCCGAGCTGTGGCAGACTTCCTATGGTACTCTGTTTTCAACTGTAACTGGTTGAGACGAAATCATTACTTCACCACTCATAGGGCCTATCTATCCCCGGGAAGACTCTCCAAGATGTCCAAGGACCCACCGGCTAAATGTAAAAAATGCAACCTGGAAAGAGCCCCTGATACACATATGTTCTGGACTTGCCCTGCCATTTCCAAATATTGGGAAAAAGTGGGGACCACTATAAAATCTATTCTAGGATACCCTGTATCTATCACACTTAGTTTAATAATCTTTGGCATCCAAGACAGAATGACTGGCCCTACCAGGGTTTTTTGTTTTTTGCTATACTCCTTGCAAGACGAGAAATATGTAAGAGATGGGACGAAGCCATGCCCCCCACATACTCGGATTGGCTTTTCTCTTTGTATAAAACATCAAGGATTGATCTGGCTAGACTAAAATATATCAAGAAGGGAGCCATTTGGGAACCCCTGATAAATTGGACCCCGGCATAGATAACCATTACGATTAGGTCTATAGACCATGCTTTCTGTTTGTCAAAATCTTCTTTTTGTACTATGATTAAGCCTCATGGGAAGCTCTCAGTTTGTGCCGGACTCTGCCAAATATCACAGGGCGCTTCAGATAACGGTGATTTAAGGTGAGATGCCAGCTACAAGACATGTCCCTTGGAACCAGGGCAGAGCATGACCACCCTTTCCTTAACAACGAGAGGTCAGCAAACAGGTAGATAGTCGGGGAGCCACTGGTAGGCGGGCGAACAACGGGGGGGCAGTACCCCAAAATAAATCCTACCTCTCCATAGCGAGTGACAGTGGCGACCTGCAGATCACCGGTAAGCTGGGGTCAGAGGTGAATGAGGTTAAAAAAAAGAGGTGCCTGCTGTTATTTTGGACCTCTAGAAATTGATTTCCGCTGGGAGCTGGAGAATCCACACATTGTCCCGGATCGTCGCATCGAGGCACCACGTTTGTCGCATGATTGGGGGACGCAGTAAGAAACCAACGCATCACCTCCCCACGTAGTAAGAAACTGATGCATCACCTCCTCTCCGTGCAATGAACCAACGCATCACCTGCCCTGCGCAGCAGTAAGGAACCATCACATCACCTTCCCCTGAGCAAGGAACCAACCCATCACCTTCCCTGAGTGTAAGGAACCGACACATCACCTTCTCTGTAGCCCGTTTTGTTTGTTTGCATGACACATCCCAGGGGCCTTATTTATGAAGGCCTTGCGCAGCCGGTGCGTCATTTTTAACATGGGAAAAAGTGACGCACCGGCGGCGCAAGGCCTTCATAAATCTGCCCCCAGGTACTTTGTGTGAAAGGTGTCGCATCTGCAATTTGCTTTGAACTGAACAATTCCTACCATGTGAAAGTCATATTTTTATTATTGTTATGTGGATTTCTGTTGTTTGGTCTTGTTTTGTTTTAGATAAAGATTACTTATTTTTCTAAACTGGTGTGGTGTCCATTTGTGGTGTTTTCATTGTATTACTGTATGTGTTCACAAATGCTTTACACACTGCCTCTGAGATAAGCCTGTCTGCTCGTGCCAAGCTAGCAAGGGGGTGAGCACGGGTTATTTCAGAAGTGTATCCCCCTTACCCTGACTAGAAGCAAGATTCCCTATTTGGACAAAGGTACCTAGAGACCCCCATTTCTAACAGTTTAATAATCTATTATCAATCTATATGTGTTTTATAAATGTTTCGAAAAGCTTCCACAATTATTTTCTTCCTGTGTTTCCTAGTGCAAACACGTTCTGCAATTTGGAATGAAGCAAAAATCGGTATAGTCCACATCTTATTACAAAATCCTTAAAATACTGCAACATAATGCTGCCCTAATTTTTGTATTGCAAAGTTTCAATAACATATTTTGTTGAGACTCCTATTTGTGTTTTTGTAAACCTGCATCATTGTTCCGGACATAACATTTAAAGTTTTATTGTAAATGTCATTGGCCCATTTGACAAGTCCGATCACAGCTGTAAACCTGTGTTTACCATAAAAAAGGTTCTATTCATGCTTTTTCAAGAATCCACAAAGCGATACCTGGCAGGAATAAATGTTTTTACCACAATATAACTGTACATTAGAACTGTGTACCATTGCTGTGGGATTGGGATTCTAGTTGGCAGAGGTTTGCGCCCTCTCCAAGCAGGAACCACAGTCTTAGTCAGGGTAAGTGTGGTACACACTGGGGGGCTTATTTATTGGCCCTTTGCAACACCGCTGCTTCACTTTTTCTGAAACTGCGTTGAATCAACTAATGTGCCACATTGCGCTATATTTACAAAGTTACGCAAATAAGCAATTGCGTCACTTTGTAAAACCCAGCGCTACATTATACCTGCATCAGGTATAAAGTATGCATGGCGGCGTTCACGCACGAAAAAGGGTTGTAGAAGTGGCACAGTGAAATCAATGAGGTTTCACTGCACCACTTCTAGGGTGCCACTGCGTCAAAATCTTACTACTGCCTCACTGCAGGCTTGAGACTGATGCAGGCCCTTTCACATGGGGTTTGCCCATTGTGAAAGGACACGTTGCTAGAGTTGTGTCTGTTTTCAGACACACCTCAGCAATGCACCACTTTTGTGCGTATAGATACGTCAGGAATACTGATGTATCTGTAAATCCTTGTGACATGGAACGTCATAGAGTAAATAAGCTGCATCCATGTTGTCGCAAGAAGGGCGCACTGAAAAGTGGCACATTGCTGTTTTCACGTAGCGATGCAACACTTTTCATAAATGAGAAAAAGTTTACCTGTGCACACCCTCTAGTAGATTGGCCCAGTGCAATCAAGCTAAACTTAAGAGGCAATGTGTAAAGTGTTTGTGTACACACAGACACAGTAACACCGTGAAAACACCACAAACGTACTACACATCAGTTTAGAAAAATATCGAATAATTGTTAGAGTAAACAAGACGAAAACGATAAAAATCCAACATACACAACCAAGATATGAATTTTGCAAGATTAAACCAAAATGCTGTGCTTAGAAGTCAATAGCTCTAACTGGGGCTATCTGGACGCAAAACCCAAAAGTTCAGTCTGACCGTGAGGGAGTGTGCGCCGGATACAGGAGTCATGCAGACCCACTGACAATACCTTGCATGCGTTGAAGCTCTGGGACGATGTGTTGAAAAACAGAGAGGATGCATTGCTGTAGGAGGGGGTGCATCAGTTCCAAAGTCGGGCAACGTTGTTGAGGCATTAATGTCAAGAGCACCGTGCGTTGGTTCTGAGGTGTTGATGCGGAACCGCTAGCCTGCAGGTAATGCATTGGCGCTGAGCCGCGTAGGTGAGGCATCTGAGTCGGTGACAGTGCATCTCACACATTGGCGATGGGTGTATGACACTCATGCAGCAGCAGTGATTCTGAGGTTTTGCGCCTGCAAATTCAGACCTGCCTTGTAAGTCAGGGTCTTTGCATTGTGCAGTGCAGGCAGCAGCTATATGTTGATATCACAGAGAAATGGTCTGGTTCCGAATGACACTTTGGTGGCAATGCATTGGGCTTTTGGGGTGCAATGCCAACCACTCACTTCCATTGATCCAGGACTTGATTTGGCACCACTTGGCAGAGCAGGACGCACAGCAGAGGTGACCAGGTGCTTGTAGTAGGATGTAGGCGAAGTCTTTGATTTCCCTGAGACTTCAGAAATGGAAGGCAAGCCCAACAAGCCCTTGTAGAACCTTTAGAGATGCATGATATAGAGAGTCAATATCAGTCCTCTCACTCCCAGGCATGAAGCAGCAGGTCAACATAGTAAAGCAAGCAGCAAAGTTGCATCCCCTCCTGGCAGCACACCATCTCGTATTCCTGGTAGAATGTCCTCGGTTCTAGAAGCGTTTTGAGTATTTTGTGTCAGAGATCCATAACTTATTCCCATTTTACCCTTTTAATTAGGGAGACTTCAAAGAAAGTTCTTTGTAGGGCACAAGACCCTACCCTGGCTCCAGGCACACTATAGGGGGGGTATGCAAACCTTTATGTCGGGACTGGCACAGCCCTTTTGATGTTCTAGTGTCATTTCCTCACTCTAGATCAGAAAGACCCATGAGCCTTTTGATGGGCCATCAGAATCTGCTGGATGCACCTCAGCTTCCTTTGTGCGTGATTGTCTAGAGGGAATGTAAAAACCCAGCTGTCATCCAGCGCAGACATGTATTCCAGAGAAAGGTAGAGGCACAGAATGGTTAAAGTAAGAACATGCTAACTTTCTAAAAGTGGTATTTTCAGACCTGCAACTTAAAAACCAACTTTAATAAAAGATGTGGTTTTAAATTGTGAGTCCAGAGACACCAGATTTCATGTTCCTATACTTTCCCAATTGGAAGTTGCACTTCTGAAGGGTCATAAAGCAGCTCCAAAGCTTACCTATGGAAGAGATAGGCCTTGCTGTAGTGAAAAATGAATGCAGCCGTTTTTCACTACCAGAATATGTAAAACTCAAAAGTACATGTCCTACCTATTAAATACTCTGCACCTTGTCCATGGGGGCACCCAGGGCCTACCTAAGGAGTGACTTATATGTAATAAAAGGGGAGGTTTGGAACTGGCAAGTAGGTGAATTTGCCAGGTTGAAATGGCAGTTAAAATCTGCACATGCAGACCCTGCAGTGGAAGGCCTGAGACATGTTTTAAGGGATGCGGGTGGCACAATCAGTGCTGTAGACCCACTAATAGTATTTGCATTACAAGCTCTCAGTGGCATAACATTAGCCCCAAGGGGGCACTGGGCTCTAGAGGGTCCCCTCTGCAGCATAAAGATATGCACTGTGCACTGGCCAGCACTGTGAACGAGTGGTGGGCCCCTGATCTTTGGGGCCAACTTCCATGCCACCTAAAATTTACGGTGCTGCTTCTCCTATGTCAGTGTGCACTCGACCCAGTTTCTGAGACTGAAACAATGTACTGTGCCTGGGCGCCTGCCTGTCTTCTCTGTGTTCAGGGGCAGGCGTGCTGCATCATCATGCACAGTGGTATTGCATGTATGAGGCTTAACCCCTCTGCTTTGCTTGCCCATAACTCGGCTGCTGTTTCAGGTGTGCACTCCGCACTGCCCTGCGGTTCCCAGCCAGACTAACGCTGCAGGTAACTCTACAGCTGACCCGTTTGCAGCTCTGCCTGGTGCTCATGGTGCACATCTGCACATTATACTGAGAAGCAGATGTTGATTTGCTTGCATGAATCACCAATCAGGTCTGGCCCTGTTTTTATGAGGTAACCTATTTCTGAGGCGTGTGCTCAAGCCTGGTCTGTTTATGTCCGTCTTCTCAGTCTAGTTTGTTTGTTCTCCTAAATTGTTTTTTCTCCGCTGCATCCTTTGCAGCTATCTATCTGCCTCTACTACCTCCTCATTCGGCTATCTCAGTTTCAAGACCTTCCCTGAGGAACACAAGATTCACTGACACCCACCTGATACTGTCCTGCAGTGCCAGTGCCCAGCAGGACTGGCCCTACAGATGAACCTTTGGCTGCTCTGCTTTGTGCTCATGATCTCAAACAGACTGGCATAGCACACCAAAAAGAAGATATTGTTTTCCTTTGTAAGCATCAATTACACAGCAGCAGTTGCATTCAGGCCTGACACTAAACTACCATAATTCTGAGCTGTGCACTGAGCCCATTCTAGGTATACCTGTCTTGTCTTTTCTCTGTCTAGTATTGTACTTCTCTTTCCCTTGTTCTTTTTCTCAGTTCCATCTTTAATCATTATCTATTTTGACCTTTATCACCTGAACCTCTCAAATTTGGAGCTCTCTCAAAGTTACACTTTCCAGACCTTCTCTAAGGAGCACTGACACCAACGGGATGCTCCCATTCCAACCTGACAGGCCTCTCAGAAGCATGAGTATTGGGTTGCTGGCAGTGCAGAGAAGCAGTCACTCCCTCCTCTGCTCATGTTTACAGTCTTGAAGCTGCGGCAAATGGTCAGCATGGCTCTGCCTCAATTATTTCTGCAGCGCTCCAACCCCTTCCATGAGGCGAGTTGTCCCCCCTTCCCTTGTTTCAAAACTGCGTCCATAATGCCCATCAAATCAAACTACTGACAACATGCTTTGGGGCCAAAAATGGTCGCAGTTTATTCAACATAACATGTTTGTACATTTGCTAAATCATGGTTATCCTATTGCTCTCTTAATATCCATGCAAACTTCTTTCATTGTCTTTTCAAATATTTTTGTTGCTGCATTGACCCAGCCTCCTCAATTTCAAGGGAAGGGAGGGGCCACCTGTTTGGGCCTCGGGTCAAGGCTTCAACTTGCTACCGATTTGGAGGCTGTCCATCTGGACCTGCCCGGGCTGCAAGTGCTGTACCGTTTTCCCTGGGCCCTTTCGTGGGCCCTTCCTGCTCCCAGGGGACCCTGCTGTGTGGCATCCCAAGGACCTTGCTTGAGCATCTACTCTATTTATCCTGAGGCTGAGTCCTTCCATTTTGCTCCCTCGGTGCCCCTGCCATGTGGTATCTGTTAGAATTGGGGGTCTCTGGTTGGCGCAAGTATGCACTTGTGACAAGCAGGGACCCTCTCCTCTAAGTCAGGGCAAAGGATGACCCCTTAGAATTACCCTTGCTCACCCTCTAGGTGCGTGGCGTGAGCAGCCAAGGCTATTCTTCAGGCGTTATTCAGTTAAGCATTTGAAATCACACACACAGTAAAATATACCAATCCCCCCACAAATGGACACCAGGCTGTAAATATATATAAAAATACGCTTCTTTATGTAAAAAATATATATATGTAACTCAACAGACTTATCATAAGACCAAATAACGTTTTTGTTGCACCACAGGTTGTAAATAGGCAAAGGTTCTTAGTTGTAGCTTTCAATGGTTGTTTGTTTGTTCCAAGAAAATAATTCAATTGCTTTCCTTCAGAAAAATAGTTCTGTAAGTGTTCTCTCCGTGTTATCCCCTTTCAAAGGATAGTCTCTCTCTGTTCTGGGGCTTTGGGACCCTCCCCGGGCCTTCGGCGTGCCTTGCAGCGCCTCTCCTGCCTTCAAGGGTGAAACTGACTCGGCCCCTACTAACTCTCACGCATCGGGCGTGAGCACGCCTGTGCCGGCCCCGGCTCTTCCTCTCGGCTCGAGGACAGAGTTAAAGGCGGGCCGGCCCAGCGGTGCGGGAGGGCTCTGGGAGCAGAGCAGGCGGCAGGGGGAAGCTCGGAGTCCCTGACGGGGAGTGCAGACGGAGCACTCAACTCTCACTCACCCGTGGGGGCTCCGGGCACACGGAGACTTCTCAGCTTGGCTCTCCGTCGGGTGACAGGCTGGATGACGGGGAAAGGAAGCGATGCGGGCCCCGAGCCCGAGGGAGAAGTTGATGAATCACCTCAGTCACTTGGATCAGAGTCGGCACAGGCTTGTGCGACTCCAACGATGGGGGCACTCTTGGATCTTGACGCCAGCGGGGGTATGCAGGCAGGCAGGCGCGGCCCGCGACCCTTGGCACGACGGTGCGGGGGTCTCCTCAGCGGGGGCGGCGCGGCCTGGCAAACCTCGGGAATTGCGAAGCGGGGTCACAGGGCACGGACTGTGCAGCTGTAGACCCGGCGTGGATCACAATCCACAAAGGAAATTCCGGCGGGAGGGGTGAGAGCGCTTCAAGGCACTCCAGTAGCAGGCAAGGGGCAGAGGAGCAGGAAGCCAAGCCTGGGGGCAGAGAGCGACTCTGGTCGGAGCGAGGCTCTCACAGGGCAAAGGCTGGCAAGCTCCCGAGTGCCACAGCCCTAGGAGGGGCGATGAGGGGCGCAGTCTGGCTCCAGCAGGGAAGCACACACGGCTCGAAAATCAAGACGAGCAAAAGCACCAAGGACCCACTAGTCCTGGGGTCCAGATCAGGGGCAAGCTCAATCAAGCCCTTGGAGAATGTTTAAAGCACAAAGAAGCAAAGTCTTTTCTCAGCAAGGCTTCTCCTCTCCTTTCTCAGCAAGGCAAGCAGCAGGCCAGTCCTTCCAGCGTCTTCTTCTCCTTCTAGTCGGGCAGAGGTCCTTCGTGGTAAAACAGGATTCTAATTTACAAGGAGCAGGGCTCCTACTTTTATACCCAGTTTCTTTTGTTCTTACAGGCCAGGGGGGCCTTTGCATAACTGCTCTCAGCCCCTGAGCACTTGTGGTGGGTACTTCTGCTTCTGCATTCAGTGTGAGGGCAGGCACATCAGCCGCTCCCCAGGGGGGCGGAGCCAGCATTGTGGGGACAGGGGCAGCCAGGAGCACTTTGTTGACAAGCTTCGCCCTTCCTGGGCCAGGTGCAGGCTGAGTCATCAGTCGCTCCCCAGGGGGGCGGAGCCAGCATTGTGGTGGCAGAGCACAGCCTGATGCATAGTTCAGGGAAACTCCCACCTCCCACTAAGGTGTCATCCTGCCATTCACCACCTGTCACCTCCCAGCCCTGTCACTCATACAACTCAGACAGTCAGATACACACAAAAGCAGAGGCGGGCTGAAATGGTCAGGCAAGCAAATGCTAGCTTTCTAAAAGTAGCATTTGCAAACACAGGATATTAAAATAAACTTTACTAAAAGAAGTATTTTATTATTCTGAGTTCAGGCATACTAAACATTAATTTCTACCATGTTCCCTGAGCCTGCTGGGATTATAGAGTGTAATAATTCCAGCAGCCCATCTGGCCTAAAGGGAACAGGTAGCCTTACAATAGTGAAAAACGAATTTGGCAGTAATTCACTATTAGGACATGCCACACACATCAGAGCATGTCCTACCTTACACTTACAATGCACCCTGCCCTGGGGCCTACCATATGGGACTAATATGAAGTTAAGGGAAGGTTTAGGGGCTGGCAAGTGTGTGCACTTGCCCAGCCAGCGTGACAGTACCAGACTGCACACAGGTTCTGCAATGGCAGACCCCAGACACATTTTAAAAGGCTGCTTCTGTGGGTGGCGCATTCAGCGCTGCAGGCCCACTAGCAGTATTGGCATTTACAAGCCCTGGCACTCCTAGTGCACTTTACTAGGGACTGACAGTAAATCCAATGAACCAATCATGGACATCAATCACAGTTACATTTTACATAGGGAGAGCATATGCACTTTAGCACTGGTCAGCAGTGGTAAAGTGCCCAGAGTCATTAAACCAACAAAAACAGGTCAGAGAGAGTATTGGAGGAAGGCAAAAAGTTTAGGGATGACCCTGCTGTCGCAGGGTTTCTGTTCTCACACAGAACTGTGCACAGAGGAGTGGAACCTCGGCGAATTAGGGTGTCCCAAAACTCACCTTAGTGTCCAACTCACCCCTTACCGAGCTAGCTACAGTGTCTCATTGGACATATCAAACTCCCAATGTTTAGACAAACCAGAACATGAACTTACTGTACCTCAGGGTACGTGGAACTCATGAACACTCTTTCGTTATATTATCATTACAAACCAGAACATGGAGTAAAGAAGACACATGTGCATTTGAAATGTTTATTTACTAATGCCGTCTTCTCAGGCGCAGTATCTTAGATAATACAAGTATACTTATTATCAGTAGCAAAATTACCAGCATAGTTACTAAGACATAAAAAGCGAATGGTGACAGCATGTCAACATACTGTAATGAATAAGAGTTAACAACACTTATATCTCACCCTCCCTAACACATATATTATATTATTAGCTAAGAAGGTCTCTTTGGGTTGTTTTAGGGCGGGCCCATACCTTAGTGTCCTAGCATGAGGGAATCACATCAGCATACACCAGCTCTCTCTGCATGTGCACCGCATCAAGTGTGTTCTATGTGCCTCGTGCAAAGCAATATCAATCCCGCCTGAAGCAAGAGTTGGCAAAGGCTGCACTTGTGTTATGACTATGAAGGCGTGGAGATCAGACCTCATAACAATTCCATATCGTGTTGTTCCTGAAACTTCAGCACTCTTCGTGCAGACATAGTTTATTAAGCAAAGCTGATATCAGAGCAATAACACATTATTCTCACATACACCATGGCAAACTACTAGGTTGAAAGCTAAGTCAACAATTAAGTGTCGTGTGCAGAAGTTGCAAGAAAGAAAAATGGCGTTTAAACCTCAAATGTACCTATGCTAACTACACACGATATAAGGATATACAGGAGCTATATGACACTGCCAAGAGGCCCAGGTCCAACACAATCCCCTTCCATCCAAAACGCAGGGTAGACCAATCACCACTGTGATGGGCTTCCCTGCTTTGGGCGATAGAACCTGGACCTGGCCCGCAACAGCAGGGGCACATTCCAGTTCTACGCCAATCTGAACCTATTTCAAAACCTCTGTCCATACTCTCAGGGTCCACCCAGCTAATCCATGGGGCACCCTTTTCTTCCTCTGTGGACACCACCTGTGCAGCCTCTAACCTTAACTGGCTCACAGGTGTGTCCCAACAGATAGTCATCGAATCACAGTGGCCACTGACAGTAGTCATGGCTGAGACCCAGGCCTCATGCCTCTTAGGGCTCTCAAACCTCTGTGGCCTCAGAGAGCGGGGGGCGGTAGCCCCAGGTGCTTGGCACCCTTTGTCCACTCTCCCTCCTGTCAGGTCAGGTATGACATCCTGGCACTGACCCACCAGCCCCAGGCCTGTACCTGGCGGCTGGACCAAAGACTGGGGTGGGCTCTCCCACACCCGGTCCTCCTCCTTGGGGCTCTGTACCCTCCCACCTGGAGTGGTACCCCCTTCCAGAATTGTCAGGGCACCTGTGGCAGGTGACCTGCACAATTCGCCCACCAGTTCAGGGGTGCTATCCTGCAACTGAGGCACCAGGTCAGGGGGGACACCCTGCACCTGTCCCTCTATCCAAGGGTCTAAACCCTCAAACCGCACCGGGGTCAGAGGCAAGGACTCCCTCCCTCTGCACCCCCTTCCAGAGTACTGCCCACTCCCAACTGGAGGGGTACCCCTAGAAATGACATGGGTCAGGACACTGATTACAGTGGTCCCACTCTCCAGGTCAGACAACACCTGAACCTGGCTCTCCAACTCAGGGACCCAACCCTGCCGTTGAACACTTGCCTGGCGCACCAGGACTTCCCGGGGAGCACGCATGCCCCCCCCCCGAGGGTGGCACATAGCTCATGTGTCGTGCGACAGTCTGCCTGGCGCAGATCTCCCAAACCCTGTCCCTCTGACAGTGTGGGAAGATCCCCCAGGACAGAAGTGGTGTCCCCCTGGTCATTCACTGGGGACGCAGCCCTGCTGGCTGGCCCCTGACCCACTGGTTCTTCCACTGGGGACTCTTTCCCCCTCTCGCCCCTCTTTCTGGACCTCTGCACCCTCCCAACTGGAGCGGTACTGCCAGACACCAGAACTACTGGAGCTCTGCTTACAGAGCCTCCACGTTCTCTAGCCACTGGGGGATCCCCCTCAGAGGGTGACTCATCCGGACAGCCTAGGCTCCCCACCTGGTGTTCCCTTAAAGAACCATCCAGGCTCTGAGACTGAGGTGGGGCACTACCGGGACAAAACCCATTCTCACTCCTTCCCCTTAAGGACAGGACGTGAGGCCCTACACCCCTCTCACTACTACAGGACCTAGCTGGGCTACTCTGCGCCACTTCCACCACTCTGGGCTGGAAGATACCTGAGCCACTCCCCACAGGAACACACCCCAATGCCTCTCCAGACCCTCTGGAATCCACCACAAGGTCTGCCTCCAATGTGAGCTCCCTGGGGTCAGAGAACTCACTCTCAAACAGGTGTTGGCATAGCTCTGGAAAACTGGGACTTATAGTATGCTCTCCCACAATTGGATTACACAGCCCCCTAGCAGGGTTAACCAAACTATCCTTCACCTCACCATCCAGCGCCTCACACACATACTCCACACCATTCTCCTGAGACTGGCCAGACAGTAGCGGACTGTCTCTGTCACACAACCCACACTCTTCTGGGCGGTCCTTACACTCACCCACCAGGACCTCAACCATGGGGGAATCCCTCCCACCACTAGGACCATGAACTCCTACGCCAGCTACCCTATTCCCTTCAGGGACGCTGCGCACTACTGGAGCTACCTCATGCCCTTGAACCTCCTGGTGTAAGTTAACCCCCTCCAAGTCAGGTGCCATATCTCTAGGTGCGCGCGCTATGCTGTCAGCACTAGATACCTGAATGTTGCTGCCACCAGCTGAGCTGGACTCCACCTCCAACTCAGCAACGCTCAATCCGCCAGCTACACAAATCTCTGGATGTTGGGCTGAAGCCCTCCTGGCTTCAAGCTCTAAATCAAGTTCTCTCATCCTCAAGTAGTGAGCTCTTTGGCGTTTTTGCGCTTCCATTGCCAATTTTTGCTTCTCCATTTCCAATTGTCTAGCTAGCTTTGCCATCTCCATTGCATGTGCCTGCTCTGCTGCCCTGTCTGCCAACTCCTCTGGCGACAGGCATCTGGTTGCTGCCTTTTTCATCCTCACTGAACCAGGCATCACGTCTTCAAAAACACATGGAGATCTCCCAGCAAAATTATAGAAATGGAAACCTGTGGCTGCGTTATAGGTCTGCTCTCACCATGTGGTGATCAGTAATTCACTGTGCGTCCAATACAAATGCAAATTCGCAAATCCTCACCGCTGCGTCCAAGATCCAAGAGTGCCCCCACCGCCGGAGTCGCACAAGCCTGTGCCGACCCTCGCCGAAGAAAAAGAAGAAGTACTTCATCTCATCATCACCGGGCTCGGGGCCGGCAACTTGTGTGTTCCCCATCATCGCTCCTTGCCTTGGAGCATGCCGAGAAGCCTCCGTGTCCCCGGAGCCCCCACGGGTGAGTGAGAGCTGTGTGCTCCGTCAGCACTCCCCGTCAGGGACTCTGAGCTTCCCCCTGCCTGCCGCGCTGCTCCCAGAGCCCTCCCGCACCGCTGGGCCGGCCCGCAATTGACTCTGTCCTCGAGCCGAGAGGAAGAGCCGGGCCCGGCACAGGCGTGCTCACGCCCGATGCGTGAGCCGCGGTAGGGGCTGAGTCAGTTTCACCGGAGAAGGGAGGAGAGGCGCTGCAAGGCACGCCGAAGGCCCGGGGTGGGTCCAAAACCCACAGAACAGAGAGAGAGACTATCTTTTGAAAGGAAATAACACGCAGAGAACTATTAACTTAAGTAAAGTTAACGAACTATTTTTGAACTGCAACTAAGAAGAAAAGTGCCTATTTACAATCTGTGGTGCTACAAAACCGTTATTTGGTCTTGTGATAAGTCTGCTGAGATACATATATATATTTTTACATAAAGAAGTGTATTTTTTATATATTCACAGCCTGGTGTCCATTTGTGGGGGGATTGGTGTATTTTACTGTGTGTGTGATTACAAATGCTTAACTGAATAACGCCTGAAGAATAGCCTTGGCTGCTCACGCCACGCACCTAGAGGGTGAGCAAGGGTAATTCTAAGGGGTCATCCTTTGCCCTGACTTAGAGGAGAGGGTCCCTGCTTGTCACAAGTGCATACTTGCGCCAACCAGAGACCCCCAATTCTAACAGTATCCCAAGGACATTGTGTGAGCCTTCCATCTACCTTTTAGTAATTCTCTTTTTTTTCTACCTTTCTTGTGTTCCTTTCGCCTCACCTCTACCCTTGTGGCTGCAACGCCCTTTCCTTCTGGTGTGGGTGGGTGAGATTACTTCTTTTCTGCGAGGGGGGTATGTGCCTTCCTAGGGCCTGTTGTCCCCTATTTATCCCCCCCTCGCCTTGTTAGCTCACCCCAGGATTGGGGGGGATTTGAGCTTTGTCCTAGGGCGACCAATCCTGGTTGCCCCCTTCGGGCTATGTATATGGGTGGGGGAGGAGCTTCCCGCCTCCGGCCGGCATTTGGCCCGGGTTTTGCCTACCCCGGCCCGGGTAACAACCCCTTCCAGGAAGCGAGTTGTCCCCCATTCATAATTCATTGTCTTTGGAATTATTTTTGTTGCTGCCTGTACCCAGCCTTCCTCAATTTCCAGGGAAGGGGGGGGCCACCTGTTTGGGCCTCTGATTCACGGTCCAAGGCTTCAGCTTGGTACCGATTTGGAGGGTGTCCATCACGACCTGCCCAGGCTGCAAGTGCTGTCCCGTTTGCCCTGGGCCCTTTCGTGGGCCTTCCCTGCTCCCAGGGGTCCCTGTCGTGTGGCATCCCAAGGACCTTGCTTGAGCATCTACTCTATCTACCCTGAGCCTGAGTCCTTCCATTTTGCTCCCTCAGTGCCCCTGCCATGAGGCATCCAAAGGGTCCTGCGGAAGCATCACATCTACTCTTTCTATGGCAGTAGGTCGCCCTTGGCTTCCTCAGTACCCCTGCCATGAGGCATCCCAAGGACACTGTGTGAGCCTTCCATCTACCTTTTAGTAATTCTCTCTTTTTTCCAACCTTTCTTGTGTTCCTTCCACCACGCTACCTACGGTTTCACGATCGGAGGGAGCACCTCCAGCCCTGGCCGCCCCCTGTTTTGTTACTTGAACCCCATCTGTTCCAGCACCCCTACCATGTTCAGCAAGAACATGTCCATGCCTACTCCGATAAGGTGTACCCCATCTTCAACGTGATAGCCCGGGGCCCTCAGATTTATGAAACTGTGTCTAACAAAACCCTGATCATTTGCCTTGCACACTTTTGCCATTGTGATGTTGAGTTTCCGTCTGGATTTTTCCACTGCCCCTAAGTCCGCGGCCCCCGCCATGCTCTCCCCACTATTATTTCTGAGAAAATCACTTCGGCTGGGCGTATCATACGCTCCAAGTCTGTGAGGCTTTTCTGCTTCTTTTCCAGAAAGACCCTCCTCCTCACAGCTGCCAAGTCGTTGCCTCCAGGTGGACTATCACCGCCTCTGCTCTGCCACAGTGTTCTAGTGCCTCCCGCACCAGGGGGAGCAGTTGATCCCATTCCATTTCCGAACGCCCCAACCAGACCACATCGTTTTCCAGCAGCCATACCCCGCCGAATTCCTGTTGGGTCGCCACCCAGCTCTGGGCCCGCGTTACATATGAGTGCCCCAGGATCCATACCTTCTTCCGGGATTCGGTCATACCTGGAAGAGGGTGGAATGCAGAAACTGGACTCAGTACATCATTAAACGTATGTAACGCATAAATGCGCTGGATGCCCAGAGCCCTATCCCCTTGATTTGATCGTTATCCAACCCTAGCCCTGCGGCTGTGGTGGATGCCCCTATCCTAAAAGAGTGGGACCCAATTTCCCTGGCAGGGAGCCCCATTTCCTTTAGGGTCTTCATCATCACTGCTATGAATTTAAAACAGCTGAGGAACGACCCATTCCCGTATCGGAAGAGAGGCCCGCGGTCGTAATTCCAAGGTCCCAAGTATTCCCGTAGTAGGCATACTGGGCAGCTGGCTTTGTCTTTGATCCATTTTATCCTAGTTCTCCTCCCTTTGCCTGCCTGGTCTGTTTTGGACAATCGTAGCAGGCCGTCCATGTGCCCAATGTTGATCACCACGTCCCCTTTGTTAATGCATGCTGTCCCCGGGTCACCGACTGATGGGGCTACCAACTCCCTGATCCTGAAAGCCCCAAAAAATGCCAGTGCGAACACTGCCCTAAAGAGCCTGGCTTTCTCTCCTGAGGAGCATACTTCCCCCAGGACCCCCATCATCCTCTGCAGTGTGCTGAAGTGGATGGGCGCCTTGCATCCTTCTGTGCTTGCTGCAGCCTGCCCCAATCCCTAAGGCCATCCTGCATTGGAAGGCCCTGGTTTAATCCTCCCCTGTCACCATTTTTGTGTAATATGCTACCGCGATCAGGTGTGTCTGGGCCCAAGGTTTGGACCTGCCTGATACGAAATCCCACTCGATGAAGTCTAAGACCTCCTCCTGGCTTGGTTGCTGACCCCCTCTTAGTCCTGTTCTGCCCATGAACGTTTCCCAGCACTTACGGTCACAGGCTTCCATCTTCGAGGCCAGTGCATTGTCCAGCAACCTCTTCAACCCAGATCCACACATGCCTATGCCTCTTCTGGCACCGAGGTCATTCCTCGGTCCGCGTCCAGGGCAAGCTCTCGGAATTTCGCCCACTGAAAACGAGAAATGACATCGGCAACTGAGTTGTCTATCCCTGGGATGTGTCTCGCTCCAAGCACAAAATGTACTCTCAGCTGGCAGCTTAGTTAGCAGAGAGGCCACTGCTGGGCATTTTGCCGAACCTATGTTGATTGCTTGTACCACTGTGAGGTTGTCAGACCATAGTGTTATCTGCCTATTGGCTAGCCGCTGGGCCCAAACATGCAAATGCACCACAATGGGGAACAGCTCCAACAAGGATATGTTGGCGGTGAGTCCTGTGTTCTGCCAGGATTCTGGCCAGGCCCCCGCTGTCCATGCTGTCCCTAGGCTGGCCCCGAATCCGATCACCCGGCCCTGTCCATGGTGAGCTTGAGTTGGTGTGCCTGCACCCAAGGCTCCCTCCATATGAGGGTACCGTTGAAATCTGTCAGGAAGCTCACCCACTGTCCCAAGTCCTCCTTCACACCCTGCATGATGCGGACCCTGTGTTGTTTCTGTGTCATGCCCCCGGTCATCCATGCCAAGCGTCTATCAAAGGTGCACCCTGCGGGGATCACCCGTGTAGCAAAATTCAACTTCCCCAGGAGCGTCAGCACTTCCCCCAGCTTTGCCTTTTTCTGTTGCCTCAGTCTACCAACGAGTCCCTTTAGCTCTGTTACCTTGTCGGGCGGCAATCTGCATGTCCCTATTACCGAATCCAGTTCTATCCTGTCTTGTCCTGGGGTAAGGGGATGCCTAACTCCTGGGCCAAAGCCAAGAAGGTATGCAATAGATTGGTGCAATACCCCGTGCCGGCCCTGCCGATAAAAAGGAAGTAATCTAAGTAGTGGACTCGTCCCGCTTTTGAGACGAGTGTCCCCAGCTCCCACTCCAAGAACCCACTGAATGCTTTGAATTATGCGCGAGATATTGAGCACCCCATAGGAAGGCACTTGTCATAGTAGTAACGGCCATCCAATTTGAAACCTAGCAGATGGTGGCTGTCTGGGTGTACCGGCAATAACCAGAAGGCTGACTCTATGTCTGTTTTCGCCATCAGGGCACCCTTCCCCTGCTGCCTTACCAGGTCCACAGTGTCATCCACTAATGCAGGGGTCTCCAAACCGGTCCTGGAGGGCCAGATCCATGCCAGATTTTTTGGATATACCCATTGACATACATGTAGTTATTTTAAAAATCTGGCATGGATCCGGCCCTCCAGGACCGGTTTGGAGACCCCTGCACTAATGCATATGCCACTGTGCATTCCCCTTGTTCCAATCAGTCGTTTATGGACTCCCCTTCCGGTTGGGATAGGTGATGAATTAGCCTGAATTTGCTTCCTTCCTTTTGGGGACCACGCTGAGCGGTGATACCACCAGGTCTTTTATTGGGGGAGAAGTGAAAGGGTCTGACACCGGCCCCACTAGGAAGAACTTCTTTCTCTACCTTATGACAAGCCACCCCAGGGTTGTCTCTAACTGAATTTAGGTTAAGGCTCCACTGGGAGCCCCAGGGTCCTTTGTAAGAGATTGTAAAAACTTGCATGAAGCCCTCTGCTAGTAGCTGTCAATCGTTGCCTTCCGATATTGTTTCAACAAATGCAACAAACTGCTAGCCTTTATGGGGGTCTATCCGTCGCCTTCCGATATTGTTTCAACAAATGCAACAAACTGCTAGCCTTTATGGGGGTCAGAAGTGGCTGTCCCATGCCCCTGCCCCCATTTCTCCCATCTGGGGGGCCTACACATCACTTCTTTGCGCCTGGTTTTTCCTTGTGGGCCCCTGCGGTCCTCTTACACCGAATGGCGGGGCGATTTCCTCCGCATGACCCGCAAGCATGCCAAAACCTGAATGAGGCCCCCCATTTACAATCGTCTTTGTCAAACTTCCAGCATATTTTGCCTGTTTTGTTATTGCGCTGGGTTTTCCCTTCGAACCCTTGCCCCTGCCCTCCAAATTTGTCCTTACTCTCGTAGGGACAGAAATTGCTCTCTTTTGTGCTGACACTTTCCCTGGCTGCCATCATGTGTGCCGTAAACCCTTCCAGGTCCTGAAATCCCACCCCATTATCGGCGACAACTGCATCTTCTCTCTGAAACCCTCATCGTATTTCAACCACGCATCGCCCTGATACTGCTGCTGCGCCTCGTGCACCTTTTGCTCATATAAAATTAGTGCAGCTGCGCTCTGGGGAAATTTCTCAATGACAACGCATGCCAATGCCCTGAAGGCTTTCAGCCAATTCTCTATTGATCTTTCTACTCTGGGCTTACGGCGGTCCCTCCTGTCATCATCCTTTTTGTCTTGTGCCGCCAAGTCTAAACCTGCCTAGTGCACTTCCAGCAGTAAGAAAATGTCTATGAACTCCTTTCTCCATATTCTCTCCTTCACTGTTATTGGGATGAGATTGGCCAGCCCTAAGAGCTTCGTGGTTGTGGGAGGGTCACTCAGGGAGGGGCGCAGACACTCGCTGGCTGGCTTCCCAATCTGGTCTAGGACCTCCCCAGCTCCGCTCGTGCTCCTAACCCCGGGGCAGCTGTCCCCTCCTTCGTGGTTCTGCCTCCTCATCTTGTGGAGTCTGGCTTGCGTCCGCCTTTTCCTTGTCTGTCGCCCCGTTTCAGCTCCCCCTTCGGTCAGCCCTCTGATCTGGCTTCTGGCTAGCCACTTGCCCCTCCATGCCCCACTGGAGGCCTCCTTGGAAGGGCCATTGCCACCAGGGCATCCACACTGCAGGGTGAGCAGCCCCTGGAACCCTTGATTCTCCTTGGAAATCCTGTCACCCCAGGCCTAGCCCTGTCTGCCACAGGGGTTGCATGGACCACGGCCCCTGCATTACTACATTGGTCACCCCCATCTGCGTGCCCATGTTTACGTTCTGCCCTGGTTGCCCTTCTGTTGGACCATCCTGCCGCACACTCACGCCCCTTGTTTTGCTGCTTTGCGTGCAATGCTTACCCCTCTCCTTGTTGATCGTGTCAGATCGCCTACTGTGTGTCTCCTGAGGGGCCACCGAACTGGCTACAGACCCCTTGCCATCGCTGCTCCCTTCTGCCTCAGAGCTGGACCCCTGCTCTGGAGTTGCGGCCCTTCGGCTCCTGGCCTGTGGGGGGCTTTTCCCCCCTTCTCTCCTCACCCTTGGCGTGGGTGTTTCTTGCGCCCATCTTGGTGGCTGCGGTCCGATGTTTTTGGCTGCATGCCCCCACCCCCGGGTTTAGTGGGGTGCGGCGCTGTCGGTCATGCCTGTTGTGGCCTCTTTCCCTGAACCCCGTCCTAGATCTGCTGGTCCATCCAAGCCACTCCCTTCAGGGCCACTAGTACCCTGGCTTTTTCCAGCATTGCCTGCAAGTCGTCATCCAGGTCGGACCCAAAATCCCCTCTGTGCCTCTTTAGACATTTCTCGTTGGCCCCAGGCTGCTCCTGGACCTCCCTGAAGAGCTCTGGGAGCCGTGTCTTCCTCCCAGCTTACAGCGTTGTGATTAACAAGGACCCCCTGGGTAATGCTCTATTAGACTCCTAGGGCAGGGTAAACAACCTGTATGCGAAAAACTCCTAGGCAGTCAAAGACTTTCAATAAAATAAACAAGTGAGAGAACCCAAGTCAAGGACAATTGCAAAAGCTGTGGGGGTGATCTAAATTCATCAATTTTTAATAAAAATACATATATATTTAATGTAAACAATAACACAAACACAATTCAATAATAAAATGACTATAATCCCAGCTTACACCTGCTTGTTTGTTATCCCAAAAAACGCTTGTGCGCTGGTGCCTTTCTGATGCCTTTCAATGTTTTCCAGCCAGCCATAGATGGTGCCTTACTGGGACTTTCAATGCCTTCCAGACAGCCACAGATGGTGCCCAAAATGCTCCGATTTGGCTTCTCTTGGCCTGTTTTTTGCTTCTCCTGTTTCACAGGGGCCTCCGGGGCCTTGCCTGCAGTTGCTATCAGGGATCAGGGATCCGTCCCTTGTTTAGCAGATCCGGCCCCCCAGAACAAAGAAAGAATGCCCTAGGAGTGTGACAGGGGCCTCCGGGAGCTTGCCTGCACCTGCTGCAGGCTGTGACTGGCAATGGGGTCCACCTCTGGTCTCCTTTCAAGACTCCGGTCCTTGTTTAGCAGACATGGCACACCAAACCAAAGAAGGAATGCCCCAAGTGCTGTTTGCACCCTTTTTTCACACCTGAGCAGCAACTGAGACCTCCTGCTGGCCTCTGGCCTCGTGTTCTGCCTCTGCCACCGGGGAGCTTTCACTGGTGCAGGCTTGGAGCCCGACGACCCCGCTCTGCCCCCCCGGGCCGGATTGAGTTAGCAGAGGGGCCCTGTGCCTTTAAGGAGGAGGCTCGCCCTGCCGCTGGGCGTGCCCTTACTCCAATGCGCAGTCTTTCTTCTTTCCTTGCCGATGGAGCCGCCCCCATGCTGCAGCAGCGCACAAACAGCTGAGTGGATGGGTCCTGCAGAGAGGCTCGAAAGCTGTCTCGTAACCGCCGCTCACGCTGCCCCAATCATTCCTTCTCATTTTCCAGCAGCACCGCGAACAGCTGAGCGGATGGGCTGAAGAGTGGAGAAGGGGAAAGCCACCGGGTTTCTGCTGCTCTGGTCCAGGCCGGTTCAGGCACCGCCGCTGCAATCATTAAGCAGTCTTCTTGTGCTCCGGCTTCGGAAGGTCAGTACTGCTTCCTCGAACCTGATTCCTTCTTCTTAACTGCAAGGGGGGTTGTCCCTACTTGTGCCTGTTGCCCCCTATTTATCCCCCCATCACCTTGTTAGCTCGCCCCCGGATTGGGGGGGTTCGAGCTTGCCCTGGAGCGACCAATCCTGTGGGCTATGTATATGGGTAGTGGAGGAGCTTCCCGCCTCAGGCCTGCATTTGGCCCTGGCCCCTAATGGGTTCGGCTTCGCCTTCCCGGCCCGGGTTATGTCTCTCGCCATCTCCCTCCCTATTTTAGTGTCCCTGTCCCTGTTGCTACCCAGGTAGCTTGCTCTCTCTTTCTCTCTTCTATCTCTCTCGCTTCTATCCCTCACTTGCACTTTTTCTCTTTCTCCTCTCTTTTCCTCTCCTCCCAGCCATCTTGGTACTCTGGTTCCTCCTTGTTCGCTCCTCTCTTTCTCTCCTCTCTGTGGCTATAACTATTTATATGTATGTATGAGTGGGAGCATGCGTATATGGGTGTACGTATGCAGTGTCGTAGCGTAGGAATCCTCTCCAGCACACCCCCCCCCACGCTCTTCAGCGTGGCCATGGGGCAGCAAAGGAAGGGACCGCCATGGACAGCAAATTGCCTAGCTATGCCCCTGTTTGTTTGTGTTTATGGAGAAAGTGTGTTGGTATATAGGTGTCTGTGTTTAAACATATGTACTTATGCATGTATGTTTATATGAATACATTTATTTAAGTATTTACTCTTAGAGTGTTTATCCTAGATTAACTTAAAGGTGCTGACATGTGCCTATTCAAAACACGAAATTAAAGTGGGCATTAGAGTCCAGCCCTCCCCCACATACTCCAAAAGGCTTGGTCTGCAATTTAAAAATTACTGTAAATCAGGGTCTCCCATAATCTGATATGCTCACCATCTGCTGTTTCTAAAAGTATTCCTCTTTTTCTGACGAACTGGTAATATAACTCAGCCACCTACATTAGAGATCACAGGTGGGAAGCGTAGTGGGTCCATACAGTGCCTCCAAAATAATCTACAAGGAATAACAGCTTTTGAGTTACTGTCACTGTTCCCGATTCCCAGACAATTATGTTGTATGTACTTACTATAGCAGTAAGAGTTAAGGGGAGGTGATGCCCAGCAACCAGTTTCTGTGGAAGAAAAAAAATGAAAATTATCATTTTGCTCTACAGGCATGTTTTAAAAAAAAAAGTAAGGGAAACAGCTGATAGGTTTTGCATTTCCCGCCCCTCAATTTACATAACATGATGATGTATAAGTTAGCATAGTGTGCCTAACCGAAAGATGTGTTGCACGTGTATTTAGGACTAATTGGGTATTCTCGTGTTCCAGTTGGCAATTTATTAGCTTAGCTGCTGTGTCGCCATCTTTGAAACAGGGCTCCGTGATCCGACTGCAATGCCCCCCCCTTATGAACGGAAAATCACTGGTTTTAGCATTTCTCGTCTTGAGGTAGCATTTGCGGAAAACTAACAACAAAAATTTTGAAAACAATATCCTCTGAGCACACCCACAGTTCAATCAAGTAATTCCAACGTGTATATGGCAAGTAACTCCAATCCTCAGGAGTCGGTTCAAAATAATATAATCTCCAAAGTCAATGCAAACAAAAGTCCACTTTCTGTATAAGAAGTCCTTATAATTTATTTCACAAGTTGATTACACCAGCCAACACGTGTTTCGTCGTGTATATATTGTACCTCGACTTCTTCAGGGCTGTAATCAAACAAAACATTTCCTACTATCAGTAAAAAATATTTTCATGTAACTAAAATTAGATGTGAAATAGTACCAATCGCCAACCATTAAGATAAAAGGCCTGCAGAGTGAAGAGTTTGAAGTGAGAAAAATGAAATAACAGAAAGCCATTCCAGTCTTAATAAGCACCCAGTGTAAAACGAAAGAGAAAGAACCCTACTACCAAGATATATAAGCAAGGTGGGGGTAAATAATCACCTCTGTATCTTTCCGTAATCTCTCTTTTATATTATAGTCCTCATAACACGAACAAGTCAATCAATCTGTAACAACAGAGGCGTAACATATAATATATACCTTATACCCTGTCACTTCTATCCAAAAGGCACCTGTTTGACCCACTAGTGAATCCAAACAGAAATAATATGCCAGCTAAAATTAAGCGATCACCCCCTATGTTATGAATCAATCGGGTTTACCTTCAAAATTCTCCTCGTAACTCATCCAGCAATATGTCAACAGTGTCTGTCTCTCCAAACACCTATAATTATCTACCAAAATCAAAATTAATTATGTTACAAACCAAGTATATATTGCTGGATAGAATTAAACCTAACGCGTATCCTACAAAACTCACCCAGTAAAAATCATCTGGTGTGTTCTAATATATTATCATTTAGACTCCAAACATCCAAAGTATCCTAAACAATAGAAATAGCACATGTCACACCTCAATTCACGGTCCATATACCATAAATGAAATTATTAAACCATCCTGTGAGTACAAACATCAGTGTCAATGTATATTCCTGTAAACAATATACCAAGTTTAAATAAACTTATTTCACATAACCCTTTTTATGTACAATGTTGCCCTAAGTCATCCCCACTATCAATATCACATTCACTTCTATGCAAGTGAGGGAGATCAGTAAGTGTCAAAACACCAAATATTAATGCGCTAATCCATTCTCTCCTCCCATAATTGAGATAGAATTACATATACTCACCAACGGTAACTATAAATTATATATTATGCACAGGGTCGTCTTCTCTTGGTCAATATACGGTTATCTGTATCAAAATAATGACTAAAGTAAGATAACCCGTATCAAGTCTCTAGTTACATAGAGTAGATAAATTTTGCCCACACTCACCAAACGTCGTTATCTTCAAATATCTCGACTGCCTGAAATATATGTAAAAGGAAACGGATATAAATATCAATACCGTTTCAGAATTTAGTGTTTCCATAAAACTACCGCCAACTCGACTCGAAATATACCTGTGTTCTGCTTATAAGCATTTCCTTCTAAGTCAAACGTTCACATCCAAGTATTGGCGTCTAACTTGGGCGCCATCTTAGAGTGTCCTTAAATATGCTGTTTCAGCGCGCGCCATCTTGTAACATGTTACTATTAGTTCTAAAATCCCAAGCAAGAAATTAAATATGCACTCAAGCCAAATGAATATCAATACTCCAGAATCATACAATTACCTATAATCGTACTATATAGTATTTTAAGTACGCTAACTAAACTAATGAATACCAGTACTTCTTGGGCAATGAGTAGAAATTGGGCTGATCTTTGACCTATGTGTTGTTTCTTTTGTAATTTTCTGTAAATATATTAATGACTGCTGTCGACACCTAGCAGATTTCTGGAACTAGACTGTACAGGGACGCACAGTCCCTAGGATTTAACTTTGCTTCCCTTCTAAATATTATATGTAAGATGATGAAATGTGATTGAGTAGTTAAGATGATATTGCACCCTCGGTTGCCTTACGTTTGGCTAACTGGCTAACATTTACCCTTCATTAACTCTACTCACCCTCTACCATGGCACAATATGGATACTTATTATGGTTTTATTTCTGTGATCTGGCTACTTAGGTATGTATAGATATATGAATGGATTAGTACATTATCCCGGAGTTTACGGTTGATAAGCATAGGGTCTGAATTAGATCTATGAATTACTCTGGAAATCCGATCGTAATCGGATAATTGAATGGATCGCCAACGTGTATGGATATTATATGCATCATTACACTATGATGCCTGTTAACGTATCAGTGATATTAGTTTAGACCAGAAATATATATGGAGTAACGTGTGTTTACTCTTAATAATGTTACGAACATACTGAAAGATGGCGCTTACATACTATCGCATCTTAGCCCATTCCAAGATGGCGCCCATGTGTAATGCCGAGATTTCGTACTTTAGTTTAGTTAGCGTACTTAAAATACTATATAGTACGATTATAGGTAATTGTATGATTCTGGAGTATTGATATTCATTTGGCTTGAGTGCATATTTAATTTCTTGCTTGGGATTTTAGAACTAATAGTAACATGTTACAAGATGGCGCGCGCTGAAACAGCATATTTAAGGACACTCTAAGATGGCGCCCAAGTTAGACGCCAATACTTGGATGTGAACGTTTGACTTAGAAGGAAATGCTTATAAGCAGAACACAGGTATATTTCGAGTCGAGTTGGCGGTAGTTTTATGGAAACACTAAATTCTGAAACGGTATTGATATTTATATCCGTTTCCTTTTACATATATTTCAGGCAGTCGAGATATTTGAAGATAACGACGTTTGGTGAGTGTGGGCAAAATTTATCTACTCTATGTAACTAGAGACTTGATACGGGTTATCTTACTTTAGTCATTATTTTGATACAGATAACCGTATATTGACCAAGAGAAGACGACCCTGTGCATAATATATAATTTATAGTTACCGTTGGTGAGTATATGTAATTCTATCTCAATTATGGGAGGAGAGAATGGATTAGCGCATTAATATTTGGTGTTTTGACACTTACTGATCTCCCTCACTTGCATAGAAGTGAATGTGATATTGATAGTGGGGATGACTTAGGGCAACATTGTACATAAAAAGGGTTATGTGAAATAAGTTTATTTAAACTTGGTATATTGTTTACAGGAATATACATTGACACTGATGTTTGTACTCACAGGATGGTTTAATAATTTCATTTATGGTATATGGACCGTGAATTGAGGTGTGACATGTGCTATTTCTATTGTTTAGGATACTTTGGATGTTTGGAGTCTAAATGATAATATATTAGAACACACCAGATGATTTTTACTGGGTGAGTTTTGTAGGATACGCGTTAGGTTTAATTCTATCCAGCAATATATACTTGGTTTGTAACATAATTAATTTTGATTTTGGTAGATAATTATAGGTGTTTGGAGAGACAGACACTGTTGACATATTGCTGGATGAGTTACGAGGAGAATTTTGAAGGTAAACCCGATTGATTCATAACATAGGGGGTGATCGCTTAATTTTAGCTGGCATATTATTTCTGTTTGGATTCACTAGTGGGTCAAACAGGTGCCTTTTGGATAGAAGTGACAGGGTATAAGGTATATATTATATGTTACGCCTCTGTTGTTACAGATTGATTGACTTGTTCGTGTTATGAGGACTATAATATAAAAGAGAGATTACGGAAAGATACAGAGGTGATTATTTACCCCCACCTTGCTTATATATCTTGGTAGTAGGGTTCTTTCTCTTTCGTTTTACACTGGGTGCTTATTAAGACTGGAATGGCTTTCTGTTATTTCATTTTTCTCACTTCAAACTCTTCACTCTGCAGGCCTTTTATCTTAATGGTTGGCGATTGGTACTATTTCACATCTAATTTTAGTTACATGAAAATATTTTTTACTGATAGTAGGAAATGTTTTGTTTGATTACAGCCCTGAAGAAGTCGAGGTACAATATATACACGACGAAACACGTGTTGGCTGGTGTAATCAACTTGTGAAATAAATTATAAGGACTTCTTATACAGAAAGTGGACTTTTGTTTGCATTGACTTTGGAGATTATATTATTTTGAACCGACTCCTGAGGATTGGAGTTACTTGCCATATACACGTTGGAATTACTTGATTGAACTGTGGGTGTGCTCAGAGGATATTGTTTTCAGTATTGCTTCACATGAAGCCAGTTGATGTTGGATACGCATCATTCCTCTTGAAGCACCTTAGTGATTACTACTAATAATTATATTTTGTACCCTGATGTTAAGGTAGTGCGCCCATAATAGGTTGGTATCCACTTCTTAATTGAACTTTTTTGCAACTTGGAGCTGCCACCGGGAGGGTACGTTATACCTATCTTTATAATGAATAGAGATCAGGAAGCACAGGAGTTATTTAATAATCTCAAGACAGGGAAAAAGCAAGGCAAGACAGTCAATGCACCGACACCTGCTAAGACGGAGGGTCTGAAGGAGAAATTCAAAAGATTGGAGAATTTGAAAAGACAGGAGCTTAACAAGTGGTGGGACGCAGCTACATTGAAACAGTATCTTCTGCTTAATAGAATACCTAGGGGCTTGAGGTCTCAAATCATGCCCACATACGAAAACCTGGAACCAGACCTGTTAGCAAATTGGGAGCGAGAGCTCACAAATTCCTCCAGAAATCTTATTAACATTCTTATAGAGAATGCAGAGAGGAAGATTAAGAAATTGCTCGAAGAGATACATAAATTAGAGGAGGAAATTAAAGAACTTAACCAACCAGAAGTGATTATGAAAAATTACACTATTTTGGATAACTTCCTAACAGATCTCCAGGCAGATATAAAGCGTAGGAAGGCACGGAAGCTGCAAAGAGATGAGAATGATTATAAAGCGGGCCGCGTTTTCACCTTTGCTAAGCGCTTTGATTACTTAATTAGACAACCCCGTGGTTCCAAGCAGAAAGCAACTGCCACACCTAGCGTTGTAGCTAGTGAAACTGATGCCTCATCTATAGTAAGTAGTGAGAGTGAAGAGGTGAATGGAGGGGCGGTGGCCGAACCAGGCACACGAGAGAATGATTTTTTAGAAGAGGTGAAGCGTCACAGAATTGGGAATCGGGACTCCACGATCAGGGGCAGAGGTGGCGGAAATACAAGACTAGGAGAGGATCCAGGGGCAGGAGGACAACAGGATGCAAGAAGGGGAATGAGGCTGAGGTCATGGAAGGATTGAATGATATGCAGAGCAATATTGAAAATGAGATTGAGATTATCAATATATCTGAATTTGAATTGACCAATGACATGATTAAACTGTTGAAAAAGGGACTAGGATTTTGTCCTAATGTTATCTCGGACTGGTACATGACCAAGATTGATGTTTATAAATTTGTGAGACTTTTGAAAATTAAAAAATTTTTTGTTCATGCACCATTAAAAGACAAAAGTACTACCTTACACAGTCAATTAAGTGACCTGACCATAGAAGGGGTTAATGCTACAAAACTGTTACTTTCATTGACAGAGAATGAGGAAGACCCTATTACACTGTCTAGAGTCTTGGAGGACTTAGAGATTAACAGACATCTCAGTCAAAGCAGCGGTCTAAAATTGAAATCTAAGTGGACTCCTCAATTGGGCATAGGCAATACTATAGATGCGTTCCACAAGTCTGTGGAATTTGAAATTGATAAACTCATAGATAAACGGTCTAAGGGTGGCTTCTACAAAAAATCAGACAATCTTACACAGGGAGAAAGAAAAGCACTTAAACTCCTTAAATCCAATAATGACATCACAATTCGAATGGCTGACAAGGGTGGCAACGTGGTAGTAATGGATACCATCAAATACAATGCAGAAATTATGTCACAGTTAGATGATCATAGATATTACGAGCCTTTATCCAACAATCCACTGCCATCCCTAATGATAATGATCAATGAGAGACTTAGAAATTGGTATGATATGTCGCTATTGGATTTGGATGAGTATAACTATTTGACAATCACGACACCTAAAGCTCCTTGTTTATACACCTTACCTAAGGTACATAAGAATAGGGAGAACCCACCCGGACGGCCAATTATCTCTGGTATTGGGGGTCCGACTGAAAAGATATCTGAGTATATAGACATATTCATGAGACCGTTTGTTGAAAATTTACCCTCCTATATTAGGGACACTAAGCATGTTTTGAATATGATGTCAGATGTGACCTGGCAAAGTGATATGTTTCTTGTAACACTAGATGTGGTCTCATTATACTCAAATATAGACCACACTTTGGGAATTCATGCAGTGGAGACCTTTTTCAACAGGAGACCAGCTGAGTACTATGAGCACACAAAGATGATACTAGATATGACACAGATAGTGCTTAGTAACAATGTATTTGTGTTTAACCGTAATTGGTATAGACAGCGCCTTGGGACCGCGATGGGCTCCAGGTTTGCTCCGTCTTTTGCCAACCTGTTCATGGGATGGTTCGAGGCGGAGTGGATCTGGGGTCGTCGTGGGGTCAGGTGGATTGAATATATTCAATATTGGGGTCGTTTCATAGACGACTGTCTCATGATCTGGACCGGCAGTCTGGAGGACCTTCTGTGTTTTTTTGAATACCTTAACAGTAATGATGTTAATTTGAGGTTCACAACCCAATATGATAAAGAGAGGATTTATTTTCTCGATGTTGAGTTATATACAAAAGGAAATAAGTTGTGTTCCAAGATGTATAGGAAGGAGACTAGTTGTAACTCACTATTACACGCTAAGAGTTGCCACCCCAATTCTCAGATAAAATCCATCCCGTATGGAGAGATGGTCAGAGCTAGGAGGAACTGTTCGGAGGACGATGAATTTAAGGATACAGTACAGGATATGTCTTCCAGATTTCATGCTAGGGGTTACCAACGGGCTGTTATTGAGAAGGCAAAAATACGTGTCCATAAACTTGAACGATATCAAACATTAAAAGATAAGGAAATTACAGAGAAGAAAGAACGAGAGGTACGCCTAGTGACTAATTACAATACAGAGTCCAATAAATTGTACTCTATTCTAAATCGACACTGGCACCTGTTATCTTCTGATAAGGATTTATTAGAACACATTGGACAGAGACCGGCTGTGACCTTCAGGAAAGGGAGAACCTTGGCGAGTGACTTAAGCCCAAGTTATCCAATTAGAAATAGAGAAATTTGGCCCAGGAGTGTGACTAAGGGATTTTACAAATGTGGGCGTTGTAATTGCTGCAGATGGGCCTGTAAAAAGATTGTGAGTTTCAGCTACAATAATTCAGTAATGTATGAAATAGATACTTTTATGAACTGTGAAACCTCCTTTGTGGTGTATGTTATAGTCTGTTCATGTGGACAGATTTACGTGGGCAGCACGATAAGAAGACTAAGAGACAGAATGATGGAGCATATCAGGGCTTGGAAAAATGGGGACACTAGATACCCAATAGCTGCTCATTATGTCCAGAACATTGATAATCAGGAAGATCACCAATTTTGTTATCATGCAATAGAGCATGTACTTCAGGATCCCAGGGGAGGTAACAGAACTCTGAAACTCAGACGTAGGGAGGTACTGTGGATAATGAAACTGAAATCGGTCCAGTATGGGCTTAATATTGATAATGAATACCAGTACTTCTTGGGCAATGAGTAGAAATTGGGCTGATCTTTGACCTATGTGTTGTTTCTTTTGTAATTTTCTGTAAATATATTAATGACTGCTGTCGACACCTAGCAGATTTCTGGAACTAGACTGTACAGGGACGCACAGTCCCTAGGATTTAACTTTGCTTCCCTTCTAAATATTATATGTAAGATGATGAAATGTGATTGAGTAGTTAAGATGATATTGCACCCTCGGTTGCCTTACGTTTGGCTAACTGGCTAACATTTACCCTCCATTAACTCTACTCACCCTCTACCATGGCACAATATGGATACTTATTATGGTTTTATTTCTGTGATCTGGCTACTTAGGTATGTATAGATATATGAATGGATTAGTACATTATCCCGGAGTTTACGGTTGATAAGCATAGGGTCTGAATTAGATCTATGAATTACTCTGGAAATCCGATCGTAATCGGATAATTGAATGGATCGCCAACGTGTATGGATATTATATGCATCATTACACTATGATGCCTGTTAACGTATCAGTGATATTAGTTTAGACCAGAAATATATATGGAGTAACGTGTGTTTACTCTTAATAATGTTACGAACATACTGAAAGATGGCGCTTACATACTATCGCATCTTAGCCCATTCCAAGATGGCGCCCATGTGTAATGCCGAGATTTCGTACTTTAGTTTAGTTAGCGTACTTAAAATACTATATAGTACGATTATAGGTAATTGTATGATTCTGGAGTATTGATATTCATTTGGCTTGAGTGCATATTTAATTTCTTGCTTGGGATTTTAGAACTAATAGTAACATGTTACAAGATGGCGCGCGCTGAAACAGCATATTTAAGGACACTCTAAGATGGCGCCCAAGTTAGACGCCAATACTTGGATGTGAACGTTTGACTTAGAAGGAAATGCTTATAAGCAGAACACAGGTATATTTCGAGTCGAGTTGGCGGTAGTTTTATGGAAACACTAAATTCTGAAACGGTATTGATATTTATATCCGTTTCCTTTTACATATATTTCAGGCAGTCGAGATATTTGAAGATAACGACGTTTGGTGAGTGTGGGCAAAATTTATCTACTCTATGTAACTAGAGACTTGATACGGGTTATCTTACTTTAGTCATTATTTTGATACAGATAACCGTATATTGACCAAGAGAAGACGACCCTGTGCATAATATATAATTTATAGTTACCGTTGGTGAGTATATGTAATTCTATCTCAATTATGGGAGGAGAGAATGGATTAGCGCATTAATATTTGGTGTTTTGACACTTACTGATCTCCCTCACTTGCATAGAAGTGAATGTGATATTGATAGTGGGGATGACTTAGGGCAACATTGTACATAAAAAGGGTTATGTGAAATAAGTTTATTTAAACTTGGTATATTGTTTACAGGAATATACATTGACACTGATGTTTGTACTCACAGGATGGTTTAATAATTTCATTTATGGTATATGGACCGTGAATTGAGGTGTGACATGTGCTATTTCTATTGTTTAGGATACTTTGGATGTTTGGAGTCTAAATGATAATATATTAGAACACACCAGATGATTTTTACTGGGTGAGTTTTGTAGGATACGCGTTAGGTTTAATTCTATCCAGCAATATATACTTGGTTTGTAACATAATTAATTTTGATTTTGGTAGATAATTATAGGTGTTTGGAGAGACAGACACTGTTGACATATTGCTGGATGAGTTACGAGGAGAATTTTGAAGGTAAACCCGATTGATTCATAACATAGGGGGTGATCGCTTAATTTTAGCTGGCATATTATTTCTGTTTGGATTCACTAGTGGGTCAAACAGGTGCCTTTTGGATAGAAGTGACAGGGTATAAGGTATATATTATATGTTACGCCTCTGTTGTTACAGATTGATTGACTTGTTCGTGTTATGAGGACTATAATATAAAAGAGAGATTACGGAAAGATACAGAGGTGATTATTTACCCCCACCTTGCTTATATATCTTGGTAGTAGGGTTCTTTCTCTTTCGTTTTACACTGGGTGCTTATTAAGACTGGAATGGCTTTCTGTTATTTCATT
Organism: Lissotriton helveticus; assembly: GCF_964261635.1. Taxonomy (NCBI): domain Eukaryota; kingdom Metazoa; phylum Chordata; class Amphibia; order Caudata; family Salamandridae; genus Lissotriton; species Lissotriton helveticus. The sequence continues at coordinate 1,233,675,856 of NC_136061.1, read as the reverse complement.
TTTCTCACTTCAAACTCTTCACTCTGCAGGCCTTTTATCTTAATGGTTGGCGATTGGTACTATTTCACATCTAATTTTAGTTACATGAAAATATTTTTTACTGATAGTAGGAAATGTTTTGTTTGATTACAGCCCTGAAGAAGTCGAGGTACAATATATACACGACGAAACACGTGTTGGCTGGTGTAATCAACTTGTGAAATAAATTATAAGGACTTCTTATACAGAAAGTGGACTTTTGTTTGCATTGACTTTGGAGATTATATTATTTTGAACCGACTCCTGAGGATTGGAGTTACTTGCCATATACACGTTGGAATTACTTGATTGAACTGTGGGTGTGCTCAGAGGATATTGTTTTCAGTATTGCTTCACATGAAGCCAGTTGATGTTGGATACGCATCATTCCTCTTGAAGCACCTTAGTGATTACTACTAATAATTATATTTTGTACCCTGATGTTAAGGTAGTGCGCCCATAATAGGTTGGTATCCACTTCTTAATTGAACAACAAAAATTTGTTTCTTTGCTATCAGTAATGTTCCCATGCCCAGGAGGAGCGGAGTCTCGGCTCTGTGGCCTTGGGGGTGATAACAGAGACATCCTCCCGCAGGTGCAGGGGCCTCATGTGTGCGCTTATTGTTCACCATTTCTCCAGTCCTGTACTTTTCCATTAGGGGCGTGACTAATGTTGCTGTAACATGTTATAATGTATTGCCGTTTTGGGAATCGTCAGTCCTCTCGGTGCACTTCGTGGAGTGCAGTCCTGACGGTGCCTCTCTATAGAGAAACTAATGGCCTAATAGATATTTTCTAATTCTTCTCCACTGTCTGGCTGGCTTATTTTATGGGACGGATATCTGAGTGAGGTAAGTTTGCTCAGGTAGTTTTGACCTGCGCTTATCAGATGGCGCCCGAACAGGAACCCCGCGATAAGGATCTTTCTCGCCCGTAGGTGGGTTGTAGAAGGCCGTGGACCAACTGGTCGGCACGGTGGGTCTGGGTACCCATTTGATGCCAGGCTTGGTTCTCGCAGCGCTGCCCCACCCTGCTGATCGGGAGAGGTCCCGGCTTATGATCCTGCGCCGGGGTCCAGAAGGCGGACCTTTGGGATCTGACCGCGTTGGTCTAAGCAGCCGGCGGTGGAGAACAATGGATGTCAGGTTCCGCGAACAGGAGGTGAATGGTCCAACTAATGATTGAAGGAGCTAGGGTGGGCTGAGGGGCTAGGGTGCATGAGATGCTCTGACAGACTGTTTGTGGTTTGGTGGAGGTTCGGGGGGACGCCTGATGCTCCTATGTTGTGGAGGGTCTGGCCGGACGGTACTCGGACGGGGTTGCGGTTGCTCTTTGTGGAGCGCTGGGAATGGACCCAAGACTAACCCGGAAGGGGGGGGTTTGCTGGAAGGGTCCCAGGTCTCCTGGGGTGAAACCGTGCAGTGGTCCGTAGTGCCGCCCGTGTGGCTGATCTGTCCTCCGGCCTCCGGAACAGTTTCTGCACTGTTCAGTGTTTATTTAGTCTGCGGTAGGTTCCGGTTCCCCAGGACTTGGTTGGCGGGCCTTGTCCCCTTGTGATAACACGTATTTGGCATGGTGATTCGATGTATCCTCATAAGAAATATGTGTGTAAGGACATGAGTACTAGTAGTTGTTTGTGGGGATAGCTGTTTTGTCCTTTTGTGTCCGAGTGCATGTGAGTTCCTTGACGGTGTCTGACTGTGTGGGCAAGATGCCGCGTTTCAGTAAGTTGCGATGTTTTGGGTGTTGTTGTCGTTCAACTGATGCCAGATTGGCCGAGAGTCAGCCTGCTCCTTTAGAAGGCACTCCCAATTTTGAGATGTATGTGAAATATGGACTTACCCCGATTCTGTTTAATACTTTATAGCATCGGTACCCTAAGAGTAATGTGGCTTTGCAATGGCCGTTGATCGGTTCATTTGATACAGCTAAGATAGATTACTTGCAGGATAGATTGTTTGCTAGGCACAGTCGCCAGAGCATGGTCGAGAGATGAGAAGATGGCCCAGAAGAAAGCTACCCAGTCGATGGTACAGAAAGTGAGAGCCTATAATAAAGCGGAGACAGAGGCAGGGATTGAGCGCGCAGATAGGCTTCATAGGTTGCAAACAGATACGAGTTATGTGGTAAGAACGGAGGAGTAGGATGAGATAGAGGACCTGTTGGATGCCCGACCCCTGCCCTCTTATGCACCGCACCCAATATATCCTGTGCTATCTACTTCTCCGACTGTTCTGTCTGTTTCTGACCTTTCACAGGCACCCTCTTCCTCTGACCCTTCCTATATATTAGCCTCTACTACCAGTGTTTTGAAAGGTGTTCAAGCTGCATTGACTTCTGTGACCTCGCCCCTCGTTTCTCTATTGCCGGTGGGAACTTCAGCCCCGTCTTCCCCCCTTGTGGCTACACCACTATCTGCATCTGCGTTACCTACGGCTTCGGTGAGTGCTACCCCACAGAATATACCTCAGACTCTGACTCGGGGTCGAGAGGGTTCGGATGGGCGTATGACATTTGACCATGTACGTAAATTACTTACGCATTCTAATATGGGTATGGAAGAGAAACAGGTTGTGGCCAATTAAGCCTGTCAATGGGTTCGGAATGCCATTTATACAATGGAGGATATTTGGTCTGCGATGAAAGATTATGAACCTTTGATGCAGCAGCTGTGCTTTGTGGCATATGTCAGCGACGTTGATAGGGTTGTGGGAGCAGTGCCACGGGGACCTGGCACCCCAGATTATCTATGATATTAGAGACAGAGCTTACAGGGCCAATACTAGTTTGGGAGAGGTTCATGGAAATGTGCGTACATTGGTTGGCTACAGAAATAAATTACAGTCTACGTCTGGGGCACACCCCAATGCGTGAGGTCCACCCCGTCTTTCACCATGAAATACCTGAATTGGTGGATCCAGTGACACACGCAGTGACAAGGCCGCGGGTAGAGGCTTGCTTTCAAGAGCAATGGGTTTATGTCCCCTGGAAGAGGAGTGAGGTGTTGGCACTGAAGGGACAGTTACCTGACTCCAGAAAGAATCCAACTGCCTATTATAAGGAATTGACTGAGGCAGCTACTTCAACGGTCATGACGTTTGCAGACATAGAGTTATTTTTGGGATTATTGGGTCCAGTGGATGTATGGAGACAAGTGAGTGGTACTGATCATGCAGCCGAGCTGGGGGGCACGTGGCAGGCGTTTAAGGATTGGGATAAGGAAAGGAAGCCAGGGGATAAGCCGAGACAGGAGATTTTAGCCCTGCCTGGACGTATCATTAAGTACATGCATTCCCTTCTCCCACCGAAGAAAGTGGATTGGGATAAGTTGACTGCATGTCGTCAGAAGAAAGAGGAAGGTGTCTCTGACTTCTTTACTCGCTTTGAGGAGGCATTCTTGGATTTCAGTGGTCAGGATTTGTCGCAGGATGGCGGGGTGTGGCTTTTTGTGAACAGAGTTGTACATAACTTTTTACCGGAAATATCGGCCCGGTTGCAGGCTTCTGAGAGTACGTGGACGACTTCCGCCCCTTCTGGCATTTTGAGTATGGCTCAGTACTACGAGCATAGGGAGAATGAGAGTAAAGATAAAGCAGAGAAGAAAGCAAAGGACCTGAAGACGAGAGTGTTGTTGCAGCAAGTAGCCAGATGACGGGGATGTGGGGCCCCGCCCACTGCGGCCGGGTGAGGTGGAGTTGGATACAGACGTGGAGGAAGGCAGAGTTTGGCATTAGGGGGAAATCAGTGTGCTAATTGTAAGAAGGAGGGTCACTGGTGGCGGGAGTGTCCGGAGCCACTGGATGGATACACAGGACGGGGCAGAGATAGAGGTCATGGGGAAGTACGTAGGGATGACTGGCAACCTACTGAGAGTCGGCGGACAGGTGGGAACTACTTCGATGGTGACAGGGACAGACAGCATTACAGGGGAGATTGTGACGGGGAGCGGGACAGACAGTATTACCAAGATGACTATGATATAGACGAAGTGACAGGTTTCTCCCACAATTAGGACAGCGTAGGGAAGAGTAGGGGACCAGTGTCATTGCAGGTAGACCAGCGAGGGCCCTATGTCACTGCGGACTTGCTGGGGTCCACCAAGAAGTTTTTAGTGGATACGGGAGCTATGAAGAGTTCCGTGGCACGTTCTCTGGTCCCTGGGGCAGCTCTGTCTGGCCAGAATAACATCTCCGTTGGGTTTTCAGGTACACCGGTAATTAGCCCCATCTCTAAACCACTCACTCTTATGATTGGTCCTTTTACTGTTGATTCTCCGTTCCTTCTCACATCCCATTGTGGTGAAAATCTTTTGGGTCTGGATTTGTTGAAGAGATTGCATGCTACGATTTACTGTTCACCGAATGGTGTTTATGTTACCTTGGGCCCCTCTGTTGCACAGGCTCAGCAATGCTTTTCTAAGGACGAACCTCTCCCACTGGAACTTAAGGAGGTGACAGAAGCTTTGTGGGCAAGTAGTGACTCTGATGTGGGTACATTGAATATTGCACCCGTCTCCATTAAGGTCAAGCAGGGAGCTCGTTTACTGCGCATTCCCCAGTATAAGATTTCACAGGAGGGTGAAAAGGCTCGCTTACAGATTATTCATGATTTGATACAATCTGGAGTGGTGGAGGAGACGGCTTCCAGTGTGTGCAATAGTCCTATTCTTCCGATTCTTAAGAAGCCTTCTGCTGATGCTGGTGGTGATAAACATGATGTCTATAGATTTGTAATTGATTTGAGGCAGATTAATAAAGTAGTTGAACCCCAATATCCGGTAGTTTCTGATATAACCACCATTTTGACAATGATTCCTCCCACGGCCAAGTATTTTTCTGTTTTGGACCTCAAGAATGCATTTTTCAGTATCCCTCTTCATCCTGATAGCCGCCATCTTTTCGGATTCTTGTTATCTGGCCGTAGTTTCAGATTTTGTAGAATTCCTCAGGGCTATACTGAGAACCCTAGTATTTACAGTCAAGCATTGAAAACGCAATTGGATGATTTGGAACTCCCTGGGGGAAATGTGTTGTTGCAATATGTAGATGACTTGTTGATTGCGTCTGATACGGAGGAAGGTTGTAAGGAGGCCACTGTCCGACTTTTACATCATTTGGCACGTAATGGGCATAAGGTGTCACTCTCTAAGTTTCAGTATTGTCGACAGGAGGTTACCTACCTAGGTCATCTCCTATCGAAGGAGGGGAGGAGGTTGACCCCGGAGCGTGTTATGGCGATAACTAATATGTCTGTTCCTAAGACCCAACGAGAGGTGCGCGCGTTCTTGGGCATAACATCGTATTGTCGTCAGTGGATACCTAACTATGCTTTACTAACCAAGCCCCTTCTTCATTTGACTACCAAGGAGGTGCATGAGCCCTTGCCTTGGACCCAACGCATGCCAGGAAGCTTTTGAGTTGTTGAAAACTGCTCTGTGTTCTGCACCTGTACTTGGCACCCCTGATTACCAGAAGCCTTTTGTACTTTATGTGCATGAGGCGGACGGTTGCGCGCTCTCAGTGTTAACCCAGTGTTTTGGGGGGAAGCAGAGACCCTGCGCGTATTTTTCCGCTACACTTGACAATGTGGCAAGAGCGTTGCTGAGCTGTCTTAGAGCCACAGCGGCTGCTGCGGTGTCGATTAGACAATCGGCGGGGCTCGTCCTTGGCACTGATCTCACAGTGATGGTACCGCACGCTGTGGAAACCCTATTGAATAAGACACAGACACAACATTTAACTAGTGCTCGTCTCACGGGTTATGAGTTGACGTTGTTTGCCCCTCATGTTACAATTAAAAGATGTGCCACTCTGAATCCAGCCACGTTACTACCCCTCGCTTCGGATGAAAAGGACAATGATGTCCATGATTGTTTGTTTCGGACTGAGGAAGAAACAAAGGGACGGATAGACTTGACAGATACTCCCCTAATTGAACCCCAAGGGGAACTGAATGTCGATGGCTCGTGTTTTAAACTTCCAGATGGCACTACGACTGCAGCTTATGCCATAACAACATTGCAGAAGGTTGTGGAGACATCAAGGGTCCCTTATCAGTCAGCACAAGCTGCGGAGTTGATAGCCTTGTTACGAGCGTGTGAATTGAGTGAGGGACTGGATGTGAATATTTATACTGACAGCCAATACGCCTTCGGTTTGGCTCATAGTTATGGGCGACTGTGGGCAGAAAGGGTTTTTTTTTACATCGCATGGACAGAAGATACAGCATGGCCCATTGATACTATGATTGTCAACAGCATTAACAATTCCCAAAAGACTGGCTGTAATCAAATGTAGTGCACACAAAGCAGTGGTGGACGATGTGGGCCGGGGCAATGCATTTGCAGATCAGACAGCTAAGGAAACTGCTAAGACAAAACTCCCACGTATGTTTGTGGCAGGACCGGCTAAGTGGGTACCAGACAACGACATGTTTATGAGTACGGTGGAGAGTGTACGGGATATTCAGGCGGGGGCAACAGAGGACGAGTTGAAGAAATGGAGGGAGTGTGTAGGGCAACTGGACCTGGATGATTGTTGGACAGACTTATCAGACAAACGAAGGTGGTTGCTCCCTGATGCATATGTTCTTCCTGTGGTTACAATGGCTCATGGACCGGCACATGTTAGTGCAAAGGGGATTTGTAAATTACTGGACCCGGTATGGTGCAATGACAATATCTCTAGAGTGGCGACACAGTTAGTACAACGTTGCATGGTCTGTTTGCGATCCAATCCTGGGAGGGGGACACCTGTTCTCCCCCTCCCCGGTAATTTTGCACCCTCTTCCTTCCCTTTTGAGGTGATCCAGATGGATTATATTGAGATGGAGAGGGTCAACAACCTTAAGTATGTTTTGGTGGTGGTGTGTTCTTTTAGTAGATGGGTGGAGGCTTTCCCAACGAAAGAATGCACAGCTATGGCAACAGCAAAGGTGTTGATTAAGGAATATTTTAGCAGATACGGATTGCCACGGGTGATCTGTAGTGACAATGGGACACACTTTAATGCCAGATTGATTAAACTGATATGTAAGGGACTGCAGATTCAGCAGAAGTTTCATGCAGCACGACATCCCCAATCTGCAGGCTTGGTAGAGAGATATAATGGGACTTTGAAGTTAAAGTTGGCTAAGATCCAAGAGCATACAGGGCTGCGATGGCCAGATGCACTCCCTTTATCTCTGCTTTCTACTCGGGTGACAATGAATTCCACAACAGGTATCTCCCCATATGAGGTGGTCTTTGGTCGCCCAGCTAATGTTTGGGGTGTCCCGAGACCTAAATGTTTTGCTGATATTGAATATCCTTTGTTGACAGACTACTTGTATGCTTTGACTAAAGATCTCCGTTCCCTTCACCAGCAGGTAGCAGACACGCTGACGCCGCAACCGGAGGGGCCTGGACATTCCATCCAACCTGGTGACTGGGTATTGGTTCGTCGATATCAACGGAAATCCTGCTTGGAGCCGAGGTGGAGCTAGCCTCGACTGGTGCTCTTGGCAACACGTACCGTACTCAGGATCCAGGGCCACAAGTCGTGGACACATGTCAGTCACATGAAGAAGGTTCCACTTCCATTGCCCTATGATGCGTGGGTGAGGAAGGGCTTCGCTGATCAGGAAAGTGAAACAGTTCCTCAGTATGTGCCCTTCTCTGATGCTCAGTTGAGGGGAGAGGAGCTAGCTGAGAACGAAGAGAGGCTGACCTCAGTTGAGAGAGACGAAGCCTCTCGAGATCGAGTTGATTCGACATCAGTGGAAAAGTCCCTTGCGGTTAAACCCCCCATTTTGTTCACAGATCCAGAGGTGCGAGGGAGCACTCGCTATAATCTGCGGCCCAGACAAGGAGAACAGTGCACTGGAAGAGGGGCTGAGCGAGGGAAATAGGGAAGGACTAAAGAGAAAGCAGTCGGGAAGGACTACAGATTGAGCCCTGGTGCACTAGTCGAGACATTGTTACGAGAACATTAGGGCGTGTCTGGGCCCAGATTAAGTGCTCCTTTGAGTTGTGAAGCTGTGCAACTCGGATGTGGGAGTTAGGGCATGAACAATAGGAGCCTGCCTGTGAGGCTCTAACGGACACAGGGAGAAGACCCCCTCTGGTTGGCCTCAGTGTGAACTGATCCCTTTTCTTTTTAGTTTATTATTGGACTTATAGCTAGGTGAATATGTACCCTTTTGGTCGTCCCATTCCCGAGGAGGAGCAGCCCTTTGCGGCTCCTCGCAGAGCTGTACCTGATTCATCCTGCCCATCATTATCCAGGAACGAAAAAATTGTAGTTATAGTGGTGATCATCATTGCACTCATAATAGTTCTTGGGATTCTATTCTTCCTTGATGAGAAGGACCCGGTTCACCAATTTATGTCTACCACTACCCCGACACTGGAACATAATGTGGTTACTCTAGATTATCGAGAAGAATCATTGAGTAGGGGCTATCAAGATAATGTGTTCATTAAGACATTACATCATGCTCATGCTGTATACTATGTCACTGGCTGTTGGGTTTGTAGGTTATTGCCTTCAGCGGTACATGAAAAGGATAGGTTGCTGGCGCTTCCATTATCTTATGTAAATAGTTGTTTGGGATGGTACACCCTGATCAGTTTGGTGAAATTCTTCCAGCAACCTGATTTCTTGCAGCCCCGACTTACCAATAGTGGATCCACCCTGACAATGCGAGTACACCCTATACACCAATCCTCTCTTGTACGACCATTTCTTAATGACGGACGTTTTGACCAGACTTTTGTAAACACATGTTACAGAAAGGTGGGACGGTATACTGCACTGAATGACACAGATCTCGTTAGAGAGAGTTTCCGGCAGTTGAACTCTTCTTTGATTTTCCGACGACCTCCCCCGGGAAATAGCAGCAGTCATCCCTCAGTCCCTATTTCGGTGGTGGGTCCTCCATCTCCATTTTGCATTCTAGGAAGGGGACCTATAAAGGTTGGTAACAGTTCCTGTAATGTGACCTCTTCAATCCGATTATCCATCAGCCCCTCTTTAGTCCCTCCACCAAATATCTATTTTGTCTGCGGTGGGAATGGATACTTCTAATTACCTGAGGGGTGGAGAGGTGTCTGCCATTTAGCGTATCTTCTACCCCCAGTTTATTTGGCTCTTTCTAATTACCATAAGACCCATCGTTCGTCCCCAGTGGTTCCCGGACAGAGGGGAAGGAGGGAATTTCAAGCAGATGACGTTGACCAGACTGATACTTCTTTACAACAATGGACGGACATTACCTGGGGGTTGTTACTATTCTGGGGTCCCATGTTTAATAGTAGGGCTATTAGGAGACTATCTAGGGTTATGGAGAAAGTGGTCAATACAGAAGCTGATATTGTGACCAATATGACTGTTGAGATGCAGGCTATGAGACTTTTCACTTTACAATATAGAATGGTCCTTTCACGTCATCCTGGTTGATAGGGGTGGAGCCTGTCGTGTCATCGGGACTTCCTGTTGTGTTTACATACTTGATTTCGCTCCCACTGTTAATCTGGCTGTACTAAAACTCCATCGATTGGCTGCTGAGTTACATCAGGATACTGGCACCTGGTCATTGAGTGGGTGGCTCTGGGGAACTTTCACTTCCTGGGGTTGGAAGATTATAATGGGGGTAGTGGGAGTTCTGGGGATTATCTTGATTTGCTGTGGTTGCGTTTATTGTCTTCCTCCTTGTTGTTCGCTTTGTGCCAATATTATGACCTCCTCCAAATATCAATCTCGACAGTACCCTGTTTTGAATAATGTGATGCACAAAGAGATTCAATCACTTATGGCTATTGATGAGAGTATCTTTGAGGATTGAGGATATTATTACCCAGTTGCTTTTCCATAGTTTTTGTAAAGGCACTCCTTTTGGCCAATAAAGGCTGCGCTCATGTTAGCCACACGATGCTAAAAGGAGGGTCTGATAGGTTTTGCATTTCCCGTCCCTCAATTTGTCAAGCTTGCACTCTGCAGGATCCTCATGTAGCAACAATGCTCCACCTCCGGACCCTCCGAACACCCCGAATGTAATACACAGGGTGTTCAGACGATACGGTGAGGGAAAAACCCCAAAAAGGGGAAAAAACCCAAAAGACAAAGAAAAGGAGGGAAGGGGCAGCAATGGAACAGAAGCTGTAATAAAGAACATACAGAGGTTAATACAAGTCAAAAAGAAAACTTACTCTCATTATATTCTCACTACTCGGTGCTACACATGAATCACCTGTAAACATGACTTGCACCAGCCCTTACCACTGAGTCTTCTGACTTCCCATGTACTCTGTACAAACATAAGAACAACAGGTTAACATGTGGAATCGAACTCTAACCTATGAATTATTAATGTTCACACTAACACCTACCCCTTCTCTCTGCAACTGATGCTCTAAATAAGGGGATCCGTAAGAAAACATAAAATGCCACAGCGCAGGGTGTTTATGTTCAACTCCTTTGAATTCATGAAAATGAATCTTTGCAAAATACCCTGTTTTTCCCAAAATAAAAAAAGAAAGAACCCAAATACGGCAAGGCGTAGTTGATTCACTACTACCCTCCGCTTTGGTATCTGTAATCCTCCAGAAGAAATAAGATCAAGTACTCGTCATGTATTCATGACGGTAATGCGGAGGTACGAGACTCCACCCCCTGCATTCCGCCACACCAAGAAGAACAAACATCCCAATTGAAGGAAGTAACCAAAAGTAAAGAGGAAGTCAAGCGCTAATAACAAAAATAGGTTTTTTGGTCTTAGAACACTCCTCGCAGCCGCGAGGCAAATGGACTCCCAGGAAATAACAAACGATAGTCTCATAGTACACAGAAGCCACAGATAACACACGCGCAGCACAGCGCTCGCTCCTGTTACCAGAAGGTGTCTTCCTCTGAGCTCCGGCCCCTCGATCCTTTGACCGGGCAGGAATTTCAGTAGGCACGCACAAAACCTCAGGACAGCCGTCCTGAACAGCAAACAAGGAATAACGAGCCCCGAACACCGGGACCCGCCCAGCATTTCACCCATACGACGAGACTCATGGGTAATGCAGTTCTATGCCTAAGCTTCATGGGAGTTGAAGTTTTAGGTAGGCGCGCTCGCTCTAGAACCTGACACAATTTACATAACATGATGATGTATAAGTTAGCATAGTGTGTCTAACCGAAAGATGTGTTGCACATGTATTTAGGACTAATTGGGTATTCTCGTGTTCCAGTTGGCAATTTATTAGCTTAGCTGCTTTGTCGCCATCTTGGAAACAGGCCTCTGCGATCCGACTGCAATGCCCCCTCCCTTATGAACGGAAAATCACTGGTTTCAGCATTTCTCGTCTTGAGTTAGCATTTGCGGAAAACTAACAAAGAAAATGTGTTTCTTTGCTATCAGTAATGTTCCCATGCCCGGGAGGAGCGGAGTCTCGGCTCTTTGGCCTTGGGGGTGATAACAGAGCCATCCTCCCCCAGGTGCAGGGGCCTCATGTGTGCGCTCAATGTTCACCATTTCTCCAGTCCTGTACTTTTCCATTAGGGGCGTGACTAATGTTGCTTTAACGTGTTATAATGTATTGTCGTTTTGGGAACCGTCAGTCCTTTCGGTGCACTTCGTGGAGTGCAGTCCTGACGGGGCCTCTCTATAGAGAAACTAATGGCTTAATAAATATTTTCTAATTCTTCTCCACTGTCTGGCTGGCCTATTTTATGGGAATGATATCTGAGTGAGGTAAGTTTGCTCAGGTGGTTTTGAGCCACGCTTATCACAGCCATTGAACTGATTTCGACACACTATGCTAGAAGTAAAAGTGAAATTTAATTGTGCTGCAGAATTTCACAACAAAAACTTTTTTAACAGGAAAAGTCTGCAGCAGTTATAACAGGATAAAAAATTCAAACATTTGTTCAGTGGAATAATCGTGAAATTAGTACAATTCCACTGAGGGTATGAAAACTTTGGTCCTCTAGTTCTATTCGCTCAATCCACAGACTTCCTTCTGAGGTTGTGTAAAGTACGAAAATATTTTATCATCAAGAAATGATTCACTTTGATGCCAAAGATATGTGCGCTACAGACGGATCTTTATTGTCGTAACCAGAATAATTTTAGCAAATAACATTTAGAATATTGTTAAAAAATAATTCATATTTGGCATATAAATCACTGTGGCACAAAAAGGAAAAATAATCTGCCAAGGACCACTCAGTGGAGGAAATGGTTGAGCTAAGAATTAATTCAAAATGCCATTAGAATTCAGTCACCATGGGAGTGCCTTGATGATGTGCAGAGATGACACGTGATATGGGTATCTCGCTGTGTATTGAGCACTTTAACTTCACAGTCTGCTGCAAGTGGAATTTCATGACTTGCCTCTAAATTCTACCCAGGGCAGTGCATTTTTACTGTCCCATTTTGTTTTGGCTGGCCTGCAGGGCAATGCTTCTATTGTCCAAATGAAAGTGTATTAGCCCAAAAAACTAGTTAAGGAATTGTCAAACTAATAGGAGAGAGGCTCAGTAAGAAAAGGGTTGCATAGTGCTTTCCTTGCCGACTTACTTGGAAGTGTCAATACAATATGCTTAAAAATAATGCTCTACATTGGGTCTATCCCATCACCTGAGCTACTGGGAAAAGACATGCATATTTCTACTACATCCCCACGGTCTCCTACGTCAAATCGTTTGGTCTTTCAAAGGCTCCACATCTGGACCATCGTCACCCAGGCCCAGCAAGCACCATGCAAAGGCATATGAAGAAAATTATTTATCTTGACTTGTACTTTCCAACCAGGCTGAGGCAGGACAGCACTCTTTCCAGGTACAACGGGCACTCCATGTCCATGGTCCTTGCAGGACAGTTACTGAAAGCCACAGGAAGACCACACTCCCAATAAATAGGCGCTGGACCCATGCTAGGAGGCAGTCACCATTTAGAGGGCTGACAAATGTTCTTCTAGAGGCCTCCTGCCCTGGGACCTTTCCACAACACAAAGGGGGTTTCAAGGTCCCCAAATAAATTGCATTTTCAACACTGAGGTGTCTTGGCAGCTGTGCAGTCAAGGAACACTTCAAAGAGCAGGCCATGAATGACAGGTCCGTTTTCCCAGGTAGCGAGAGCTGAGACGGCTTGTGTGAACTTCCCATGTCTGGCTGTTTGTTCTGCTCCACACTCACTCTGTCCAAAGCAAGTTAACCACACAGTAGAATATTGGTCACTTTAAATGTCCTTACTTTGAAAGGACCAAAGGTAATTAGCATTATTCTCAGAGGTCAATTGTTTTTGCACATGCCCCCAAATTATGTTTGTTTTAGGCACAGTCACAGAGGAAGAGATATTGAGGGACACTCAGCTCAATATAGTCTACTTCAGTTTGTATTTTTCATGTACACCATTTAATATTTAGACTAAATCTGTTTTCAAACACTCACAATGTTTGCACGAGTCACATGAAGATAGCATTTGTTGCCCATGATTACACAATTTGGTAGGGTAAGAGAATCAGGATTTGAAAGTGTTGTTGTTTGGTGCCACAGCTGACAGTGTCATCGCTAGACAACATCTCCATTAGTGATCAAACAGCCGCTGTTCTGTTAAAAGGACCTAACATGGTGAAAATGGCACAAGAGGACAAGTTCATCTAAATGTCTTCCTCATGAAAGTAAGTTAATTATTTCACAGGGAATAGATGGGACAGTGGCATTTTAGGGAGACTATATGGCCAAAATCACAAATGGCAAAAACAGATGCTGGAGTAGATGATTATCCATAGGATATACGTAGGGCACTATGGGAATTGTAAGACGGAAGGCAGGGAAATATGGGAACTGGAGACAAAGGATGAAATCCGTGTATGGTAACATCTGGCTCCTAGGATTCAGAATAAACAAGGCAGTGATGGAGCAGGGGAGTGACAAAAATGTTTGTGTACCCCTTGTAAAGTCGATCTCTTATAACCATAATGATACTAATGGATTGAAGAATGTAAACTGACCAACAAAAGGCATTTAAACATTTTTATTTTTTATTTTTTTATTTTTAAAGACCTTTATTGCACAGTATTGTCAGGACACAGCTTAAGGCCTACAACCTCTGGGGCCGGCCGCGAGCATTCAGTAGGAAAATGTACTATGCAAAGAGTTACACAGCCTTTCAGCCGGCATCCCTGGGGCCCGCCGGCAAATATACATAGTGTGCTCAAGAAGCCGTTATCAATGTACTAAGGTCTTCTTTTTAAAACTGTAAAACCAAACTGTTCATGTAGGCAAAGGCACAGCTGTAGAAAAGCACTGAGTTAATTCAGAGGGTAAATAAACATAGATCCTTAATGGCGTTATCCGCGATATTAGGGATACATTCCAGAACCATTCCCAGCACCTCCCACTCCTGTAACGGTCTGGAGGTCCTTGAAGCTGCATGACGCACCCCCACCCACAGCCATAGTTTAGTTGTAATCCTCAATCTGACACATACTCATCAGAGTCTTCCCTCGGTGGTTCACAAATGTTTCCCCTGTACCTATTCCACGCTCCCCAGATCAGACCCCATTTCTTGGGGCAACCCCTCTGGACAAACACTGCCCTCTCAGCCACCATCGCATCATCCATGTCGCTGCACCATTCTCTCCGTGTGGGTAACACAGGCGAACCCCACCGCTTAGCCACATTGCGTTTCGCGACCATCAAACCCAACATCACCCAATCCTGCTGTCGATGAGTTAAGTCCGTTGCCTCCCATATGTTCAGTAAGCAGCAGCGCGGGTCAGGCAGCAGGGAGGTAGCCACTGTCTGAGAGATAGTTCGCATCACCGCTGTCCAGTATCCTGCCAACCTCCTGCAATCCCAGATGGTGTGATAGAACGTCCCCCTTTCTCCGCAGCCACGGAGACAGTAATCGTGTTCAGCCTTCCCTATCTTGTGCAGGACCGTCCTGGTATAGTATGTACGGTGCAATATTTTCAGCTGTACCAGTTTAAGCCTGGAGGGTATCGCTGTCTCGCGCGGCGACGAGAGAGCCTCCTGCCACTCCGAGTCGTCTAGGTCCCCTACATCCGCCACCCAGGTGGAACGCAGTTTGGACAACATGTCGGGGAGATTATTAACTAGTTTCCGGTATGTGTAAGAGGTGGCTTTTTGGGGCATGTGTTCAGTTAACAGTCTATCTTCTAGGGGGGTAGAGTCCTGCAATTTCGTTCCCTCCGGGATGGCTGCCCTCAGTGCATGCCTTATCTGCATGAACCTGTAACGTTCGGACATAGCCATACCGTATTTGGACTGTAGATATTCAAAATCTACTACTTTATGGTTTTTCCAGAGGTCCCCCACCACTGAAATGATATTTAAACATTTTACTTTACACATTGAAAACTAATTGCTATTTGTAAAAATAATATACTAATAATTGTAAACGAGTTCTATTAATATAGAGCAGTAATAATATATATTTAATTAAAATAAGTGTGTAGTTGTGCTTAAAAGTAGTAAAAATGATTTTGTGGCCAGAGAAAATGCCTTTGGTAAGTAAAATGACGCTACATGTTTGCTTCTGCTAGGTAACAAACTAACTGGGATATTAGATGACGGGAGGTAAACAGAAGGGCTAAAATACTAAATCTAAATTCTGGTGTGTTTGTTCTCGCATTATTAGTTCTCATTGAGGCCTATGTGGCCTGGATGTGGAAAATGGCTGTTGACTAAAGCATTGACATCGCTCTGAGAAAGAAGGCTTCCATGCATGCGTGTTTGATAAATTGTGCGAATAGAATGGCCTGTACATGGAGTGAATGGTGTCAAGGTCAGCTTGGCCTGGTGTGAGGAAGTATGCCAAAGGATGCTTGCTTCTAGAATCGTGCGAAAGGAAGCCTAATTTTGAAAAGAGATACATGATTCGAGTGACAAATAAACTTTTGGATGATGCTATGAGAATGCAAAGAGGATGACATCGCTAAAATTCAAACTGGTTTGGACAAGGAAATGCATGAGGTGATCATCACCACCCCTCTAACCCCTTCGCAGCGGGGGTAATTCCCCCGCTGTGCTGGGGCCGGGGGGCGCGTACAGCGCCCCCGTGCTCATGATGAGCTCAGCGCGTCATGAGGCATGGTGCTCGTGTGCTCATGACGAGCTCAGCTCGTCATGACCACACCCGTTTCCGTGGAACGTTCAGCACAGCAGGGTAATTATACCCGCATGTGAGCGTTCCACAGCTCATGACAAGCTCAGCTCGTCATGAGCACCTGAGCAGCGTGCCTCATGACGAGCTGAGCTCGTCATGAGTACTTAAGGTGCTAATGTACCAATCAGAAATAACTGTGGACCCTAAAAGTTTCAATTTTAAGTTAGATAGCTAGAGAAAAAGAGTATAAAAGAGTCTGTTCGAAAGGGCGAAGGGGTCTTGCTCCACGGATTTATTTTGTGCCACGACATGCTGTCGGTTTGGACAATTTTATGGTGCTAGAGATTTTGAAATATTTTTGGACTTTAACTTTTGATGGAGCAAAGAAGATGATCGATTGCAGAGTTTATATTTTTGAAGGAAGGCATTGAGGAGACTAGAGAGACAGCTTTGTGAACCTATGCGACTCTACTATTTGCTTTTGATGGATGAGTAATATTTTGTTTCTGATTTTATTTCCTTTAATATGTACTAAATAAAATATTCAAACTTTACTTGTCTAAATAAATTGCTAAAATGTTCTTTCTCAAATGGAGTAGATAAAACTATCTTAAATTTAAACTCGAGTCTGTTTATTTTATTTTAGATAAAGTCATGTCAGAATAATAAAATGTTAAAATGTATAGGATTACTGTGATTGAGCTGGTCTTAATCACCATCAACTGACTCCTACTAGCTGGTCCATCGACCAAATAGCGGAGTACCTTGATGTATTTTATTCCTTTTAAACAGGTTAGCATGATATCAAACTTTATAAATGTATATAGTGTATAAAGTGTATATTCTAGGTACCCCAGTAGCCAGCGGCTCACCTTCTTACCACTGATTCAGGAGTAGTGTGGTGTGTATGTATGTGTGACTCACGGTGCTATGGGCCCCACCGATGAGTAGAAATAAGTTACTCCTGGGTTAACTGGGAGGAATACTTAGGGTTGCTAGAGAGCTCCGCTGGATCACAGTAGTCTCAGAAAAATAAATTACCCACCCCCCCCCCCTTTCAAACATCACTAATGAATGGCAGTGACACATACACATGTTTGGCTTCTCCCCTGAATTTGGTCTTCTGTCCATCCTTCTCTCATCCATCCATTCTTCACTTCATTTACCCATTAGTATCATTCTTCTCTCTATCCATCCATCATCACTTCTCTCCAGCCATCAAAAGATTCATCCAGCCATATATGCTCATACTCAGCCAATGCTCCATCCCGGTTGCACATCCCTAGGCAAAGCTTAAGCAGATCAAGGATGAGATTCAAAACGCCCTTGTTTGTAGCTTGGATTCAAAATCATGTTCTCCTTCTCGTTGCATTCTCTCACTACCACCCTCCAACTGTGCCCTTCACCTCTCTTAGCCCCCTTTCACATTCCTTTAATGTCTTGTATAGTGCTGCTCATTTTGTGAGGGCCCCCCTCATTGTAATATGTGGGGCATTAGGATTTGTTGTGCCCCTGCAAGTCCTGGGGACATGTAGTGAACTGTAGGGACTTATCAGTAAATTAACTATGCAAATCATGGATAAACCAAATAGCATTACATTTTATGCACAAAGCACATGCACTTTAGCACTGGCTAGCAGTGAAAAAGTGCACAACCAGCCAGCAAAAATTAAGTTCAGCACACAGACAAAAAAACGAGGTCAGATACCAAAACATCAGGAGAAACCAGGCCACAATAGGCCAGGTCTATCAATTTCCCATTGGCTGTTGCCACAAAAGGGATGAAGAGTGTGAAGGACAAGGCATATTTTGCCCTTGTGAGTTTGTGCATAGCCACAAATGTGTACCCTTGACCACCCTGGAAATGGTCAGAGAATTACTAGACCAAAGAACTGAAGTACCTTCTCTTGCAGCGTTGAAAGAGAAATGGACTACCCTCAAACTTTTAGAGGGTGTAGGGGAAAGTTTTGCATCCCAGAAATGTTTTCCCCATTGAGAAAAAATGTGCTTTGTATAATGGGCTGTGTTTCCCCAAAGAGATGCTGTGCCCTACCTATGCTTAATTGGTAAAAATGATGAGTGCTGGTGCCCAAAGCACTGCTAAAGCGACAGTGGCCGGCGGTATTAAATAAACCCACACAGAATTCCAAGGCTGCATAGTCCAGAATCCACTTCATCCCTCTTTAATCCACTGCCAGATGCTCTCTGCCCCTTATCTCACTGTTTCAGGCTCCTTGTTGAAGGTTTTTCCAACTTCTGTTCCTTCTTCTTTTCCTCATTTGTATTTTCCCATCTCTTGCTCTCGGGTAAGATCTCCATAGCCCCAAAAATGAATGCCAGTGGGCCCCAAGGCAACCACCAGCTCAAACTAAGCACTGTGTCCTGTGCATAATTGAGTCTCGAGGAAATAGGAGACATCTCTAGACATGCACAGAAATTCTCCTGGGAAGTGTGGAAAAGGAAGATACACAGTCCAGCTGTATAGTTAGATAATCCTTTATTGTAGCTCTCTTCTAGGATAGATGAGTAGGAGACGATAGGAAGTAAAGATGAAGCCCCACCAGGAGCAAGCTCCAAGCAGCTCGGCCTGAGTTGACCAACTGACACTGTGAGCCAGAGAGACACCCAGGCATTCTACGATGTCATGGTACATTCTATCCAGTGGAGAACAGTAGAGAAGTAATTTACTACAGGAAGCAGGAACTCGCAGAGCTGTAGTGGAGCCCTATTTGGAATGTTTGTGGGTTCCCAAAAGTTGTACATTTACATACAGGTATGAGAGCATGTGTGTTTGTGTAAATGTGTGATCTTTTTTGTGAATCGGACCCTGTGTCTCTACCCGTTTCTCTGTGCTTTATATACACTGTAAACAGTGCCAAATATTGTCGCTCCATTAATTGGATTTAGTCAATCAGAAACCACTTCAGTGTCAGTAGTGGTCAGTGGGGTCTGTCTAACATCTGGCTGTCGGTGGGATCTGCTCACTATTGACTCTTGAGTCATTTCACCTTCGTTGTAGTATTTCAAACTATCACAAGTAGGTTTACTAATGAAAAGTGTGCTGTTTACAACATGAAATTGCGATTCTCTTATTACCATGACTAGAGAATCTGGATATCATTAAAGATACGGAGGCTACATTATGCATTATCTTTTAATGCAGTCTCTAAGCAGCCGCATACATCACAATAATAAAGGTTCCAGAATAGGACATTGAAAATACATAAAGGGCATGAGCCAACAATCTATCCATCATAATAGATCAAGCAAACACATGATGATGCTTTTTCAGATGTGGCTGGACAGCCTCACCATCTGAAAAACCTATTGCTGGGCTCCACCCAGAGAAATAATTCCCCTTCACTTCATGTTATTGACTGTTTTGTATATCATTGCATCTTCTAGGAAGTGCTTCCATTGGAATGCGGAGGGGAAAGGGAATTTTACATCTGAAAAGTACATTCCAAAATTGCAGTTAGTCATCTCAGTTCTTTTTTCTCCTATATGAGTTCTGTATGAAAAAAACTGCTATTTTTCACAACTTTTCTTAGCAAAATTTGAAAAGCCAAAGAGTTGGTTTGATGTGTTAAATGGCATGTCTGCTTGCAACACAGGCAAACAGCATGTGCGCATTCCAGTGTAGGTATGTGTTACATCATTAAAGCCAGACCTAGTGGGTTGTCAATGCTTGCTCTCAAATGTGAAGTCCACAAAGACTGAGAACAGACACCACGCCAGACTCGTGCCTCACTTTTCAACAAACGTTGAAAATGTATTTTTTTCTTTTCAATTTGCTAACGTTCGTTTCCTTTCCAAATATAGAGCGTGTTGACACTGTTTTGAGCAGAAGCGCTTCTTGGCATGAGTGTGTGAGTACAGTTTTAAAATCACTGCTCTTCAATATTAGACATTCGTTTAAATTATTGACATCTCTTAATCTCTTATTAGTAAGGCTGCTGGTCTTATGGCATTTTTTTTTAACATTTCCATCTGTATTTATCCATATTTATTTTTGGGCCATTTTATCTGTCTTTATCCATACTAATTTTGTGTTTTGCGTATGAAGAAGTTGTAAAACTGTACATTTCCATATTTATTTAACAAATAGACGTGCACTCATACTTTGAGGTCTGTCGTGTTTTAGCTATTTAAGTTGCCAAATATTACATACCAGTACATCCACTGGTAAATATTAGCATCAGACCACAAATGTATATTGACACCTGCAGTTAATTAAAGAAATTTCATCCTATTTTTTATTTCCCATGCTGTCCATCTGCTCAACTGTTGGGCTATAATTCATGAAAGACAGCATGAAGAGTCATTTAAAACAAGCACACATTTTCAGTATTTATCCACTTTTTTTAAATAAATGGGGACAGAAAACAAATTGTTTTCTGTCTGTATCTGTAAAAATCAGTAAAAACGGAAAACAGGGAGCCTTAATTATTAGTGACTGAGGGTCAGATGTATCAAGATACCATTTTGCACTTCTCAAATAGAGATTTTTAAGGAATCGCTATTTGAGAAGTGCAAAATGGTATGTATGTAGAAATTCGCTATTTTTTAGCGATTTCTTAAAATTCCTTAATTAAGATTAGCAAATTGCTAATCGAAATTAAGGAATAATTTCCCATTCATTTCTATGGGCCAGGAGGCCCATAGGAATGAATGTGAAATTATTCTCAATTTGCGATTAGCAATTTGCTAATCGCAAATTGAGAATAATTTCAAGGGTGCAAGGGTGTCTTAAGGACACCCTGCTGCACCCCTGAATTTGACATGTGTGCGCATATGGCACACGTATGAGCGTCATATGGCACCTTTAGAATTTAAAAAAAGTGCATTTTGAAAAGAATTTGCCAATTACCACCAACTACAAGTTGGTGGTAATTTGCGAATTCTTAGTCAAAAATCGCAACACTGAAATGCTTAATACATTTCAATTAAGAAATCGCAATTTGCCATTTCTTAAAAGCCTCACAATATTAAGGAATCGCAAAATTTGAGATTCCTTAATATTGCGAGGCTTTTTGCATGATACATTCCAAATCCCGTTTTTTTTGTCGCAAACGCTGCTATTTTGCGAATCGCAGCGTTTGGGACAAAAAAAACGGATAATACATCTGCCCCTGAGTCACTTGCGACAAGTTTGAAAGTCCAACTTGCCACCAAGGGCTCAGAATTTTTCAAATAAGCCTTTAAACGTGGACTCTTTGGCAAGCTCCAACAACCTGTGCTATCCTCCATCCTTTACACATGTGAGTCTTGATTGTGTGAGTTCTGTCATGGAAATTGCATGTTTACTGTCTTTGAAAGAGGTATGATCATGGAAAGTGCAAAGTTCCTTGTACTGGAAAAGAGCCGTGGATTAATACCAGGGAGTAGGCACTGGCAGCTGACATAAATAAAAAGTGGAGGGGGTGCGAGGAGCACAGGGGGGAGGAGCACGGGGGTGTTAATAATAAATAAAGCTTACCTTATGCTGCTGACCACCTTGCACCTTAGTACTCTTTTGCTTCCTGCCTTCAGCAGTCCCTGGTACAGCATCAGAGTCTCCCCATCGAATCCCTGCGCTGCTCTCATGCTATTAACAAAAAGGAGAACAGCCTGTGCGGGCTGCTTTAATGCTCACTCAGGCAAAGGGAGTCTGTGCTGTTTCTCCAACCCGGCTGTGCAGTACAATTGGGTTTGAGAAACCTAACTGCGCATGTCTGCTTGGCCGGCCTAAAATGGCTGGTCAAAGCCACATGCGCACTCAGTAATGCAAATCAGGTTTCAGGTTTTAAAGTCTTTATTTCGATAATAAAATCATAAAAGACAACATTTAAAACATATTAAGACATTTGGACAGCCGAACAATATTCCCTTATAATAGCATTTTACAATAACAGCAACATTGTCCTAATTCATTAGAGTTTAGCTTAAAACACTTTTAAAGTTAAAAGTAGTTATTAAACATCCAAGAAATACAAAGACAAACCTGACCAGAAAATACTAAAAAGAGGATTTTAAGAATACAGAGTAAAAAAAACCATTCTTAATACAATGTACATTATCCTGCATTTAAGAAAAACGGTTATACTTTAGTTAACAAATTGAAAAACCCTATTGATGGTTTTGTCTGCTTCTTGCCCTGATGGCCCAAGCCCACCCTAGAAATTTTGCTATGCTCACCACGAACACCTCTGAAGTGTTAGTTTTTAAAACCCAAATAGCCTCAGCCGACCTTCTGAAAGGGAGGTGTTGAAACAGAGGTTTTATCCATTTTGTTCATGGCGCTAAGTAGGTCGGACAGGCAAACAAGAAGTGACCCTCAGTTTCCTTATGACCTGGGCACCAACTGCAAAATTCCGTTGCTCCATTAACCCAATTTTTTGTAAAAGAATTCAGTGGCAGGGCTCCTACCCGAAACTGGTGGTAAAGTTTCTTATCCAGCGGTCTGGTGATAATATCCCAGTAGGTCTCACGGGAGGGATCCAACTTAATGGTCAGAAACCTTCCCGTTAGACTAACAGAGCTGGAAGCGGTCACCAACGATTGACGGACCGAGGCCCAGTACAATGCCTTGAATTCCTGTTTTGAGGGAAAGGCATTAGTACCCGGAGATACCCACAGCTGTTCCAGTCCCATTTCGACCAGAATGGTTTTTACCGTTTGTAGCCAAGGAATTCTCCCAGAACCCCCAATTGACCTCACTTCAGCCAGTTCCTTTGCAAAGAGGGTGAGGTCAGTGGAGGTCCATATGCGCCTCCAAAAGGCCACCAATCTAAATCTTGCCATCTCGTTAATTGAGTTGCATCCCAGATCCTGGCAGAGGGGTATAGAGGGCGAAGATTGGGGTAACCCTACCAAGCTCCGTAAGAACTTACACTGGATTTTGAATAGGCTTGAGAGATCCATGAATCCCCAGAGATCTGCACCATACAGGATTGCAGCATTAATCTTAGTGTCATAAATCTTTAACGCTGGCGTGACCCGGTTTGTAATCGATCTCTTTTGCTCGTTCAAAAGGCAGCCAGTTAGTCGGGAAAATTTTAGCTGTTGAGCACCTACTTGCTCTTTCCATCGCAAGCGACGGTCCAGGGTAACCCCTAAGTAAGTCATGGTCTCAACTTGTTCCAAGTTGACTCCACTCATACTTACAGAGCTCCGGACAAAATGACTCCTAGTGAGGACCATAAACTTAGTTTTGCCCACATTTACCTTAAGGTCATTGATGACACAGAACTCCTCAAAGCGGTTCAGAGCCCGCTGTAAGCCACTACGTGTTTTGGAGAGGAGTAGAGTGTCATCGGCAAAGATAAGCATTGGGAACCTTGTCCCTGCCAGCGAAGGGGCATCAGTGGGAGTGTCTGCGAAGAATTTAACTACTTGATCGATAAATAACAAGAAGAGTGTTGGCGCCAGGACACACCCCTGACGGACTCCTCGAGTCACGGGAAAAGGTTCTGTCACTTGTCCCTGACCTCCCCACCTCACCCTTGCATAGTTGTCCTCATGCATTTTAACAATTAGATAAAGTAGTTCCATTGGTAATCCTAAATCCCTCAAAACACACCACAGTTTATCCCTCGGGACTAGATCGAATGCAGACTTCAGATCAATAAATGCGGCAAAGATGGTTCCACCGCCGAGCAAAACCACCTTCCAGTAGATTAGACAAAATCTAAACACCTGGTCGATGGTGCTCGTACCCGATCTGAAGCCTGCTTGCATAGGAGACAAGATATCCTCTAGTTCGATCCAACCTTGAACTCTGCCCAAAACCATTCGTGCAATGACCTTTTGAAGGGAGTCGATGAGACTAATCGGGCGATAGTTGCCCGGGTTGGACCTATCGCCTTTTTTGTAAATCGGGAGAATCTCCGCCCCCTTCCATGACTTGGGAATTCTAGCCCCTTTAGCTATTGCATTTGCAATCTTGGTTATGTACGGCACCCAGAGGGCGGGGTTAGCTTTAAACAAGTCAGCAGGGATTAAATCCATCCCTGGTGCTTCCCCCCGTTGGGTCAAGCCAAGAGCTAACTTTACCTCGGTGTTTGTGAATATCAATTTCTCCCCACATATAGGTGTCAAGGGCACCTCACCCAATATAGAGGGGGGTTCAAAAGTCTCAGCACTAAATTGGGCCGTGTAATGATTCACCCAAGCTTCAGGGGGCACATGGTTTGTAGGAGTACGGGAGTCTGGGTCCTTGCCCCATTTTACCAGTTCCCAAAATTTAGTCTGGTTATTCAAAGTGGAGGCATCCAGAAGATCGGACCAGTACATATCCTCCCACTCCCGTTTGGCTTCCCACTGAGTTTTCTTATAATGCGCCCTTGCTGCCTTGACAACACACATGTTCCGGGACTTAACCGCTTTGACAAGATGTCTATGGGCCTCCCTGCACTTTTTATTATACCATTTCTGGCGGGGGCCGTATAATTTAGCGGTTCCCTTCTGGCATGGTAGAGAAAGGAGAAGCTTAAGCTGATCAAAACAACACTCATGGAGGTCAATAATAGTGCTCTCAGAGCTACCCCCCCCCCGGATCATCGGGCTGTAATTAATTTAACATGTTGGAAACCACAGTCTCAATACTCTCCTGTAAGGTCTCATCACCCGCTAGCCTAGACCATTTTAGCCTCCTTCGGTCATTAGTCAAAGCGACATCCCCTGTCCGGGAGGTGTCTGGTTCCTTCAATCTTTCCATTCCCGGCAACCTTAACTTAAGTGTCAAGGGGTTATGGTCGCTTTCTGGGCGGGGTACCACTTCCATATCTACCAACAGAGGCCAGAATTCCATCTTTAACAGGAAGTAATCTATCCGACTTTTCCTTAGTCCATTATCGAAGGTATAATTGGCACCTAGATCAGATGAAGAGCGACCATTTACAGCCCTTAGCCCCCAGGTTAAACATAGAGCCATCCAGTTCAAGGCAGCCTCAGTCGCTTTTACAATTTTTTTGGTCATAAAATCCGGAATGTTCCAAACTGCGTCCTCTGCCGACCCCCAACTGTCCCCGGCAACATAGAGCGGCTCAAAAGTACAATTCAAGTCTCCTGCTAGAAGAATAAAATTATCTCTTCCCAATCCAGCAAGGTATTTATCCAATACATCCAGAATACCAGGGCAGCGGCCGCCAGGTAGGCCTCGTGCATATATATTAATGATAATCAGGTCCCGATGGCCATCCTTACTCAATTTAATGGCCAGAAGGTCCGGGTTCTCTACAAATATCTCAGTTGGATGATAACCCGATACCTGCTTCACCCAAATCACTAACCCCCCTGATGCTCGACCTTTACTACCCCTAATAGCTGGTTTAAAAAAGTTTACAAAACCTGCCCTATGAATTGAATCTGGTGCCCAAGTTTCCTGTAGTAAAACAACATCAAATTTGTCAACAAACTCCAACCAATCCTCAGAGTACATGCGTCCCTTAACCCCTGCAACATTCCAGGACACTATATTAAGTGTTTCAGATGGAGGAGCTGCGATACATGGTGAGTGATGAACCATTGACACTGATACAGCCGGGATCGCCAGTTCACTCCCTTTTCCTGCCCTACTCTCCTTGTTGTCAACATTATCCAAACTTTCCCCCACCAACATGACCTCTGTTGGGTCCTCAACAGCTGCTGCAGCATATTCCTCAGTTACATGTGCCCCCAGGCCTGCCTCTTCATAATTTACAAGAGGTGGGACCCCCCGACTTGGCATAGCTACCACGTTCCCACAGTCCTCAGTAGACTTAATCTTCCTAGTCGGTGTATGTAGTCAGTCTATAGCCTCAAGGTCGCAAAGGGGCCCAAAGCGGTTAAAAAGTAGAGGATACTGCTGGGGGTAGGGTGTTCTTGCTATGGGGTACCTCCTAACTGGAAGTCTCATGTGATTGGGGCCTAATGGGAAATTACTATGTCTTTGGGGGTAGAAAAAAACAAGCCCCAGAGTTTGTACGTCTCCCTGTCTAGCAAACCTGGCTTCCCTTCGAATGGTATCCACCACCCAGGGATCCTTGAACGTTATTAATATGCAATCGCCCTCCAAGTCTTTGGTGCCATATCCCACCCAATCAACTCTCCTTACAAAGAGAATTTCAGTAGGAGATGATGGTGGCAAAGGGCGATTTTTATTCAACCAAAATATCACCTTATTACATAGGTCCCCATGTGACTCCTTAGTACCATCTTTTAACGGGGCAACACCTGTTAACACTATTGTGTATTGGGTTGCCTCCGGGGGTAGGTCTGCGCGGGGGACAGTATACTTGTTTAATTTCCCCACAATTGGGGTTTTGATGGTATGGTGATTAGCTATTTGCCCTGGGAGTGGCTGTAATAAAGTACTAGGGGTAAGTTTTACCCGATCATCCGACCGGGATGCTTGAGACCTCTCTGGATCGGGTTTAGCAATAACCTTCTTCTTAAGAGCCTGTGACAAAGTGCCTGCAGCTGGGATGCTGGGATTGTCTCTGGGCCTCCCCCCCGCTATCGGTTTGCTAATAGCTACCCCTGTTGGTACTGGGTTGGTGGCTTTACTAGTGGAAGCATTATTTGTACAATTTGTTTTGCTTACTGACTGGGTAGGAACCCCTCCCACTGGACTGGGGTAGTAAACTTTTGTAGTAAGCCTAGGTTTGTGCTCACTACAGTCTCCAGAGCATCTAATTTAGAGGTCATCAACCTTGTTCGCTCCAAAACAGGAAGCAGAAGGGTTTTGATCATAGCCTCCATTTTTACCAATAGGATTTCGTCACTATTGAGGCATGTTGGACAGGGATTGGATGACCCCAGGGGGATAAAGGAAGGGCAAAGCACGTTGGGGAATACCGAAGGTATTTGGGAAGCTGAGGGATGCTCAAGGTCAGAAGCATCAATACTAGATGGATCATTTAGTTAGGGCAGCTTATGGTCTCTCCCCCCCTGGTGGCTCAAAACTTGCTTGCTCTTGCGGGATACCGATCCTGATCCTGAGGGGTCAACCTGTACTGGAAAATTCGAGACAACATTGTTAGATGAATGAAGAATTTCTAAACTAATGTCGTTTTCCCCGCTATTCTGGGTTTCATCCCTCCCGCTTGACTGAGTATCATCCAGGTTCTGGTCAACATTAACCAGAAAAGCTGAAGCTGAAGGGCCCACCCCGTCTCCTTCTATGTGAACTAGTGCCTCAGTAGTAACAGAGTGTACACAGTTAAGTGGTGCATGGGCAGCAGGACTAGTGATTGTTGCCAACCCACCCAACGAGGAACGCTTACCACTAACTAGATCTAAGGAGAGTCTTTTTTCCACCATCGCTATTTCCTTTTCCAGTATCCCTGTTGCTCGGGTGATAAAAGCATCAAGTGGGCCCGAAACAACTCCCTTAGTTGTTTGTATTTGGACTGTACGATCTTTGCCTGATCTTAAAGGCATGTTACAATCAACTTGGGCCAGCTATACCTATATTGTATCGCCCTCGCTGTTAATAACAAATGTTTATATTACTCTATGGAGCCCACACAATGGAAGTGATATACCTTCTACCTTAAACGCAATTTGCCAGGGGTTCCGGCCCAACCCAACCTCAGCCGACCACAGACGGCCACAGATGGTCCCGCCCTTGTCCCGGGCTTCTCCCGGCGCACTCCCGCGCAGCGGGTGCACTGAGTACATTTGAACAAGAGGGGATTGGCTGATGGGCGGGTGGGCAGGGCCAGCAGGGAGAGCAGCCCAGGTGTGGTCAGTGGGGCTCGCAGGGACTCCTGGTAGCTGGAGTCCCTGCCTCAAAGCTCGCAGCCCTGCCGGCGACTCCACGCGCCCAGAGGTCTTCCCAGTTGCAGCTCCTCACTTGCAACAGCTCCGGGTGGGTGCGGGACGCTGCGGGGCCCGCTAAGCGGGTCCGGCGAGTCGTTGGGCTCCCCGCAGAAACAGAGGGTCAGTGGCAGCATTAATTCAGGGCGGGCAGCAGAGCACACAGCAAATCCGCAATGGGAGGGTCCCACAGACAGGAACTCCAAGCCTGCTTTTCACTCCGTGGGCGGGGCCAGCAGGGAGAGCAGCCCAGGTGTGGTCAGTGGCGCTCGCAGGAACTCCTGGTAGCTGGAGTCCCTGCCTCAAAGCTCGCAGCCCTGCCGGCGACTCCACGCGCCCCGAGGTCTTCCCAGTTGCAGCTCCTCACTTGCAACAGCTCCGGGTGGGTGCGGGACGCTGCGGGGCCCGCGAAGCGGGTCCGGCGAGTCGTTGGGCTCCCCGCAGAAACAGAGGGTCAGTGGCAGCAGTAATTCAGGGCGGGCAGCAGAGCACACAGCAAAACCGCAATGGGAGGGTCCCACAGACAGGAACTCCAAGCCCGCTTTTCACTCCGTGGGCGGGGGGGCGGGGCCAGCAGGGAGAGCAGCCCAGGTGTGGTCAGTGGGGCTCGCAGGGACTCCTGGTAGCTGGAGTCCCTGCCTCAAAGCTCGCAGCCCTGCCGGCGACTCCACGCGCCCCGAGGTCTTCCCAGTTGCAGCTCCTCACTTGCAACAGCTCCGGGTGGGTGCGGGACGCTGCGGGGCCCGCGAAGCGGGTCCGGCGAGTCGTTGGGCTCCCCGCAGAAACAGAGGGTCAGTGGCAGCAGTAATTCAGGGCGGGCAGCAGAGCACACAGCAAATCCGCAATGGGAGGGTCCCACAGACAGGAACTCCAAGCCCGCTTTTCACTCCGTGGGCGGGGGGGCGGGACCAGCAGGGAGAGCAGCCCAGGTGTGGTCAGTGGGGCTCGCAGGGACTCCTGGTAGCTGGAGTCCATGCCTCAAAGCTCGCAGCCCTGCCGGCGACTCCACGCGCCCCGAGGTCTTCCCAGTTGCAGCTCCTCACTTGCAACAGCTCCGGGTGGGTGCGGGACGCTGAGGGGCCCGCGAAGTGGGTCCGGCGAGTCGTTGGGCTCCCCGCAGAAACAGAGGGTCAGTGGCAGCAGTAATTCAGGGCGGGCAGCAGAGCACACAGCAAATCCGCAATGGGAGGGTCCCACAGACAGGAACTCCAAGCCCGCTTTTCACTCCGTGGGCGGGGGGGCGGGGCCAGCAGGGAGAGCAGCCCAGGTGTAGTCAGTGGGGCTCGCAGGGACTCCTGGTAGCTGGAGTCCCTGCCTCAAAGCTTGCAGCCCTGCCGGCGACTCCACGTGCCCCGAGGTCTTCCCAGTTGCAGCTCCTCACTTGCAACAGCTCCGGGTGGGTGTGGGACGCTGAGGGGCCCGCGAAGCGGGTCCGGCGAGTCGTTGGGCTCCCCGCAGAAACAGAGGGTCAGTGGCAGCAGTAATTCAGGGCGGGCAGCAGAGCACACAGCAAATCCGCAATGGGAGGGTCCCACAGACAGGAACTCCAAGCCCGCTTTTCACTCCGTGGGCGGGGGGGCGGGGCCAGCAGGGAGAGCAGCCCAGGTGTGGTCAGTGGGGCTCGCAGGGACTCCTGGTAGCTGGAGTCCCTGCCTCAAAGCTCGCAGCCCTGCTGGCGACTCCACGCGCCCCGAGGTCTTCCCAGTTGCAGCTCCTCACTTGCAACAGCTCCGGGTGGGTGCGGGACGCTGCGGGGCCCGCGAAGCGGGTCCGGCGAGTCGTTGGGCTCCCCGCAGAAACAGAGGGTCAGTGGCAGCAGTAATTCAGGGCGGGCAACAGAGCACACAGCAAATCCGCAATGGGAAATCACTCCACCCCATCTGCAATAGCCCGGCCCCAATTCTCCCTACACACGCTGGCTCAGCTAACAGATGTAAAATAAAATGATAATAAAATATTGTTTTATTTTTCAGCTGGTGGTTCTGATACAGTGGGGCGACACTCCTCTGCCATTGCGGAGGAGGCACCGCTGGGAGTAGGTGTTATGGACTAGATGCCTCTGCTCTCTTTTGGGTTGTATATTGTCAGTGATCAGTAGAGGCTGAGCCTAGTTCTCCTTTATTCTCTGCTTACTAAGCCTACTCTGGTGTGTGGGTGCTACAGCAGCCTGTTCCCTACCCCAACACACTTGTATTCTGTGCCTGTCATGTCGTCTAATACCGACTCCATGAACTAGAACAGGAATGTCATAGAGTCTGTACTTTTCCACTTTTGACATGACAGTATTTCATAGATGGGTGGCGAACTGTCTCTGATGCACAGAGCTGCACCATCTTGACCTCAACCAACATGCACTTTTTATCAGTAACTTTTTCATACCAATCCTTTTCCGCTGTACCTAAGCTTTATGTCCCTCCTATCATGCTATCTCCGCCCCCCCTCGGGGAGAGGCGAGTCCCATCCCACAGGAAGGGGAGGAACTTGAGCCTGGACCAACTGTGGGGTCGCGCTGTTGCTGACTCGCCAGTCTCTGTGAAGTCGCTAGCTGCTGGTGCGGGGAATGGTGAGAGAATGGCGTCCACATTGGAGGTGAGGAGACAATCACTGCACCTCTCTGTGATTCAGCTTCCCCCAGCCTGCTACACCCAACCGACCCTCAGTGAAGAGGTCGGACTGCTGCTCCTCCCTGATGCATGGTGCAGTGCTGATGGACAACTGGGAAGGTCGTCCACCTGGGGCACATTGACAACAGCTTAGCTTGCTCCCCCCTATGCAGTGCGACTGTCGAGACCGGGCTAGGGACTTGGGCCTTTGTATGTTGTTTGGACTTATCTTCACTCTAACCACATTCAGCCGAGACCATAATGTTATGCTTTATATTATCATTATGTTATGACTATATTATTGCACTCACTTCCTGCCAATACTGGCAGATTATATTTCAGTTTAAGCTGCACATCTTTTGTAAACACCATTGTAACGTTTTCCTTTTGCGTTTAGACCCATGTATCTAATGTGTAATCCATGTACCCTGAAGTCCTTATGTAATGTAACTGGTTATATTGTAAATCGCTCCGACTCCTTCGGGTAAAGTTTGCGCTATATAAAAGCGCATAAATAAATAAATCTTCTTCTAAGTGTGATCTGTGCCAGCATGCCCATCAAGTCTGTTTCTAGGCACTGGCCGCACACCATCTTAGATTCTATTCTCTTCTTCATCCACATCTCACCTGTGCCAATCATGGCCACCCTCTGCTAGACTAAGCAGAGTTCGGTCAATGGGACTGAATACCTGCACTGTTCATGCGAGGCAGACCTTCGGGTACCTCGAGACAAGTGGGCTCACCTTTATTCGGGCCAAAACTGGGCCGGGGTTGTAGGAGGCGACAGGGAGAAACATATGTGGGCAAATGGCCCCTGCTGACTGGACTCAGTGAGGAGAGCAGAACGAGTAGAAGTACCACCCACCAAAATAAACCTTGTAAGTGGAATAGGAGAGTCTACAACAACTCCACAAGATCCCTGCTCTCCTCGGTTATATAGGGGGAGCCCTATGGATAGGGGCTTCCAAGCGCCCAGCGACTATCCAGCTGTGACGGACCTAGCCTTTAAGGTTTTCAGCTGGAACATCGCAGGGATTGCTGGAAAATTGGCCCTCCCAGATTTCACTGCGTGGGTCGACAAGCACTCCTTGTGCCTCTTTCAGGAAACTTGGAGCTTGATACCGGTCCATAGGGTGGGTTTTTCCTCATACTCCGCTCCCGCGCGGGCCTCGGAATCTGGGAGAGGCCGCCCAGCCGGCGGCCTTCTCATTTGGGTCGCGGCATCTTTGAACTGTAGAGTGGTGGACTATCCCACAGGTTCCCCGGACATACAAAATATTACCCTTATAGACCAAAGGGGAAAAATTGTTCTAAACATCTTTAATGTGTATGCTCGGGGTACAAAGGGTGGGAGAAAGTCTCCAGTGATAGCTCTTCTCGAGACCCTGCTAAATAACACCCCCCATAAGACCCGCACCCTGGTTGCCGGTGATATGAACTGTACGTTCGAGCCTCTGGGCTCGGATGTTTCCCTCGACCAGGATGAGGAAGATGCCAGGTGGGGGATCCCGGCTCTGGACATCGCACCGATTAAAAAGTGGACAGAAGTGGCACTCCAAATATACTCCCTTACTCTTGAATTTAATCTAAGGGCAGCGAATGGGAGGACTTCCTTGGATAGGGGGGGTGCTCACACCTACAACAGACCAGGGCACACCTCTAGGCTGGACTATGTCCTAATAGATGTGTGCTTATGGCCTTATGTGAAGGACATGCAGGTGGTCCCTTCGACAGAAAGCGATCACAACCCTCTCTCCCTAGAAATGGAACACTGGTGGCAACCCCAATGGAAGGCCAACTTTAAAGTGGCGCGTGTACCACTAGATGAATCTGAAGTCTCCCCATGTGGTAGAAGAATTAAATGGGCGAAACTGGTCCTATCCGAGGCGAAGGTTGGGGAAATCCAATCCCATTTAAACCGCGCGGTAACATCCTTGGACTCTTCGCTAGAAGGGGTGGGTAAAGTGAGTGGGTTATTTCTCTCTCTGATTGAAGCCCTAACCAATGTCTTTATCCTGTCCTCTAAAAAGCCGGGCACAATAGGAAATAAAAAAAAAGTTTGTGAGGGGTGGTATACCCAAGCCTGCAGGACCCACAAGACAAAGCTAGTCGAGGCAGTTAAATCTAAAAGGATGATCCATGAGGCTAGGAAGGCTTATAAAAATATCCTTAGTTCGGCTAGAAGGGAGTGGGAAGAAAAATACTGGGAGGACCTACTCCAGGCTAGCAAAATCAGGGACTCCGGGGTGTTTTGGAATCTGATAAGGAAACGGACCAAATCCGATGCAGCCATGAGACCCTGCAGCATCCCGCCTCAAAGTTGGGTAAAGCACTTTGGGTCTTTATACCTCCCACCAGACGGGGAACTGTCTGTGGGGATGGATCTCACGCTAGCTATTGAACCTCATGCCTATGACCTTTTCACTCCCTTAGAGATTGAGGGGGTTATAGGCTGGGTGGCACCACGCAAGGCACCGGGCCCGGATGGCCTTCCGGGTGATCTGATGAGGGCTTACCCAATGGAATGGGGAAGGATCATAGCAGCTCTCCTAAATGATATTATGAGGGGAGGAGCAGTACCAGAATCCTGGAAAGGGGCGGTGGTAGTGCCCATCTATAAAAAAGGTTGCAGGGAAACCCCAGGAAACTATCGCCCAATAAGTCTGATAGACTCCACCCAAAAGATAGCTGGCAAAGCTGTCCTAGGTAGGATCCTCCATTGGGTGGAGGAGAATAAAATTCTATCAGACTTTCAGGCAGGTTTCAGGGCTGGTATGGGGACTATAGAGCAGGTGTTTAGGTTGTCCCTCTTGGGGTGGAAGGTGGTGGAACTGGGCAAGGGCAGTCTTTACTTAGCCTTTATAGACTTGAAGACTGCCTTTGATCTAGTTCCCCGGGAAGAGCTCTGGAGGGTCCTTTGTGAGTTGGGGCTACCACCTTACATCTTGTCCCTTCTTATAAGCCTTCATGCCCACACTTTTGCACAGGTCCGTTGGGGCAATAATGGAGAACTCACGGAAAAAATACCAGTGTCTAGGGGCGTAAGACAGGGTTGCGTCCTGGCGCCCACCCTATTCTCGCTATATCTGAATGGGGTGGTAAAACATCTTCAACAAGAACCAGCTGACGCCCCCTGTCTTGGAGGTGTCCGCATCCCAACCCTGCTTTTTGCGGACGACACGCTCCTGATTTCGAAGACCCCACAAGGACTACAGAAACTTCTAACACGATTCCAGGAGTTCTGTGTTGCAAAAGGGCTAACAATAAATGTGGACAAAACCAAATACCTAGTTGTTAACCCACCTAAAAAATTGGGCCGCCCACCCACACTTAACTCTATTCCCCTGGAGAAAGTAGCCGAATTCGACTACCTTGGCATTCGGATTACGGACAGGATGATATGGGCAAACCACATTGAAAAAATGGTCCTTAACCACAGGAGAGTAGGAGGAGCTCTCATGAGGGAATACAGGGCCTCAACTAGGAGATCACTTACCCCAGTACTTGACATCTACAAGGCCAAAGTTGCGACATCAGCCTTGTATGGGGCAGAACTGTGGGGTCATTGCCGTCTGGATGCCCTAGTTACTGCTGAGAGCAAGCTATTAAAATCTTTCATCGCTCTCCCTCTGAGCACACCATCAGTACCTGTGAGGATGGATACGGGATGTAAAAACATTAAAGACCAGGCCCAGCTTCGCCCGCTCCTGTTGTGGGCACGGATTTGGAGGTGCGAAGAACTAAAATCCTATGCTGATGCACTGAGAGACATAATGAGCCAGGGGGGTTGGGCCAAAATAAAATGGTTAAGGGACACCAAAAAGTTGTTGGAGAATATAGGACTAGGGGATTGCTGGACATCCCGCTCAGCCCCTCCAAAAGAAGTTGTCAAGGCGCTTTTTTGGAAATGGATTGCTGAGCGCCTAATCTCTAGCCCAAATCACTGTAGGTCCACTGCCACCTTTTTACAAATTAAAGACACTGTGGCCTTTGAACCTTATTTGGACTTGATTACTCTCCCCTTTGATCGTGCCCTTTACTTTAAATTTAGAGTTGGTTCCCTCCCGTTGG
The DNA here is from genome assembly GCF_964261635.1 of Lissotriton helveticus. Lineage (NCBI taxonomy): Eukaryota > Metazoa > Chordata > Amphibia > Caudata > Salamandridae > Lissotriton > Lissotriton helveticus. The sequence goes on along the minus strand of NC_136061.1, from coordinate 1,233,641,285 downwards.
GTGCCCTGGTATCGAAATGGTCAACAGCGGATCGCACTTCTCCCAACTGTGCATGTTGCCCGACTAAGATTGAGTCTATTGTGCACGTTTTATTTGAGTGCCCGGATTATGCAAGGCCTAGGAGCTCCTGGCTGAAACCACTCTGCCGTAATATGGGCACACGCAGTTATTTAGTAGCCTTGCGTATCCTAAGCACGGACACTTCCCCCCCAATAGTCTGTGGAATTGCTAAATTTTTAAAGCAGTTTTGGCATATTCGATGTAAGAGACTGTCAGTAGCCGTTTAATTCTTGTTTTAGCTAAATTATTAACGGATTTTATATCCTTTTATCATTCTTAAACATTTTAATATTTCTTACTGACTTCTTATGGCATAAACTTTTTTGTATACTGTATTGATTGTATTTTGTATGTGCTTATAAGATATCTCTGAGTATCGAATAAAAGCTTATGACTGACTGATAAATAAATAAATCTTCTTCTAAGTGTGATCTGTGCCAGCATGCCCATCAAGTCTGTTTCTAGGCACTGGCCGCACACCATCTTAGATTCTATTCTCTTCTTCATCCACATCTCACCTGTGCCAATCATGGCCACCCTCTGCTAGACTAAGCAGAGTTCGGTCAATGGGACTGAATACCTGCACTGTTCATGCGAGGCAGACCTTCGGGTACCTCGAGACAAGTGGGCTCACCTTTATCTTCTCTGTCAGTGTTTACAAATGACTAGAAGCCACCCATCAGCGCAGTGGTATTTCCCAAGCTCAAAACGTCAACAATTGCATCTGGACTGCACTGCTAGGCAACGCCATTGTCGCAGGGGAGCGAGCACTCGACTTCTGCGGCTGCCAAGCTTAGCTTTTCATTCCTGTTCCTCAGGCCGGCTCCTTCGTATTTCATGCTTGGCCGGGAGCGCCGCTTGCTTTCGGCGTTCAGGTGTCCAGCGTCCTTCCCCGATGCCCAGAGCTGCCTTTCAGATTTGTTTTGCTGAGCCTGTCGGGGAGAACGTGGCGGGAGCTCAGTTCACCGCCTTTGTACTCCTGTGCAAAGGAACGACGAAATGCAAGAGCGTGTCTCTTCTCCTCCTGGCATGTGCGATTGCGGTGTGTGAGCCTCACCTGTCCTCAGGGGCTTCCCCTGCTCTTTCTTGTTCTGCACTTTTGTTTGTGCCAGAACGTTCGAAGAAACACAAGTGAATTCTGAATTACTATTGGCAGTGTTCCTCCGTTAAAATCTGGGTTCATAATGATCAAATTACCATTCCTTTAGAGGCTTTCCCGAAGTATGAAGCTATCCAAACCGCGTTTCGCGATGGCTTAATGTCTTGACAACCACAGAGATTGCCTTTCTACACATTCTCCCCTACATGCTCGCTGCTCTCTCCTCCTCTAAAGTGCTGGAGTTTGAAAAACGTGGCTCTAGGGAGCCATACATTGGGGGTCAACGTGAGACAACAAAAAAGGGTGGATTGCAAAATTTATTTTGTCATTGTTTAAATTTTATTGTGCTCAACTCAAGTTATTATTCTCCTTTATCTTTGCATATTTATATTTAGTTCTATGTTCTGTGGTGATTGTTTATTTTGATGGGGGGGGGATGTGTTGTAACCTAATGTTGACTATCTGTTTAAGGAACTGAGTGATGTCATAGAATGTGTTTTCTTCTTTGAGTCAGATGTGTGCAGGAGCTGAAGCTGACTGGACGTTGATGCTGTATTGGTTAATCTACAACAAATATACTTCTGCTTACTATATTTGAAGTATCCTTCTAATTTAACAGACTCATAAGGGTGGAGTCATGAAAAGGCACACGATAGTCAACATGCACATTTATTTTTTTCAAGAACTCTACCAGAAAGAGAGAAATTGACAACAAGGGGAAACATGACAGTAAATCTGTTCTGGCTAAATTGGTTGCAAATGATGCATTTTAAAATGTATTATGTGGTTAAGGCAAGTGCTGCAGAGAGTTTTGTGTGCTTGGTAAATCACAGCGAAGTATAATAATGGCAAGACAACTCCGGTGGTTAATGCACTCACTAGCAAGATCTGTGTTTTGTCTAGTCACAGCTTTGACTAATAAAGTAGCGTAAAGGGTTGATGTGTCTCCTGCATAGCACATCATATTCCATGCAGATGACCTCTTTTTATATGTAGACAGGGCTGGACTGGCCGTAGCGGAATAAAAAAGGGGGGTGTCCTAATACTCCACAAGCACCTGGACAATATGTACGGCAAATAAACTATTTGGATGCTGCAGAATCAATCAGGGGCAATCGTTTTAACAATGAAGGAAACCTTAATTAATCCCTCAAAAGAGAACATTTCTCCAAAGAACCATGTATTCTTAGTATGCACGAACACACACCAGTGAATGAATTAGTTTCAAATCATCTTATGTATATTTTTCAAAAGAGAACCAATTATCTGAATGTACAAACCATAACATAATACAAAAATATGCTTTTTGTTATACATCAATACCTACATTTAGCATACATAGACACAATATCACATAAACATAAACATCCATAAAGAATCCTTGTAGCCCTAACTTCTTAAGGGATTGCGAGGGAACAATTTATTTTAATAAATTATGGTTCGCAACCCATCATAAAGAGATAGCCCTTAGTACAGCACCGATCGGGCGCATAATTAGTCTTCTTCATTCTTAAAACAATTGCCCCTGATCGATTCCGCAGCATCCAACTTGTTTGTTTGCCGGACTGACCGTAGCGGGCATCGGGCGTCTTCCAGGTGGGCCAGAAGGGTATGGGCTGCTTTCGTAGAAGTGAGCTGTGTTTTTTTGTTACTGGGGGGCAGTTTTGTAGTGGTGCTGCAATATCAGGCCCCTCTAACGAAGTAATAAAAGCAGGAGCACTGCTTCCCACCAGCACCCCCCCCCCCCCTGACTTAATTGCCAGGGCTGGTTTGCATTCTCAGTCCGGCCGTGTATGTATATATGTAATGGGTTACTGCCATTGATACTGAGATTTGTTTATTTCTTGCAGTTCATAAATTGCAATCCTCCTAAGGGAGCACAGTGAGCGATGAGCCAGCATCAAAGAAATGCATGCAAATTGCAAGTCATGAATTTAGAACTTTTATGTTTTTTCTTAATATGTTAATATAAAGCTGCTGAAAAAGATTTATTTGGGTAGTAATAAAGTCTTATTAGTACAGACAATCCCAAGCACTGTGTTATGTTTTAAATCTTGACTTTGTGTTTCATCGAGCTATGCACTCCTAGCATGTTATCCCTACCATTAATAACGCTGAGTGAACTTGAAGTCCTCATTGTCTTATGTAAAATAATTTACATTGATTCACACACTTGTATGAGTTTTTGTAGATGTATAATGTGTACATGTGATATAAAGCATGCTGACACCCTATATTGGAATAAGTAGAGTAATAAAAGAATAAAACAAAATAATTTAACAAGTACTATTTAAGTTGTATTCATGTAAACACTGGCACAGACTGATACATCTCATATTCTCACAATGCATGCATATCTCTTATATGCAGGAACTGAACAAAGTCAAAAGCTTGCTACCAAATCATAGTTTCTCTTAAGTACTTGTCAAGTGAAAACAAGCTGGGTACTTTCGTTTCCCCTCCATTGTATTGGCGTCTAGGTGTTAGCCTCCAGATGTCTCCTGTTGGACTTGGCCTTTTTTGCACGGTCATCCCTGAACTTTTTGCCTTCCTCCTACACTTTTTTCTGACATGGTGTTGGTGGTTCTAGGACTCTGGGCACTTTAGCACTGCTGTCCAGTGTAAAGTACGTATGCTCTCTGTGATAAATGTGGTAGGATTGGTCTACACCTGTTTGGCATATTTAATTTACCTGTCAGTCCCTTGTAAAGTGGTATCTCAGATACCCGGGCCGGTAAATCAAATGCTACTGGTGGGCTTGCAGCGCTGATTGCTCCACCCACCAAAGTAGCCTTTCAAACCTGTCTCAGGCCTCTGCCATTGCAGGCCCTGTGCGTGCAGTGTTACTGCCGCTGTGACGTGGCACCTGAAAGTCTCTACGCCATGTCTGTGACCCCCCCTTTTACTGCATGTCAGTCACCCCTAAGGTAGGCCCTTGCTAGCCCTATGGGCAGGGTGCATCGTAGGTAAAAGGTATGACATGTACCTTAAGTGTGTGACATGTCCTGGTAGTGACAAACAGCCATTTTGGTTTCTCACAGCTGTGAAGCTGCCCTCTCATAGGAATGCATTGAGGATTCCCTGATAAGTGTTGCAGTGGTAATTCCTGATATGAGAGGAGCTGTGTGGTCAAGTTTGGTTTGGTTGGAATAGGAATAATAAATGCTGCGCAATGGTGTGCGCAGATTTATTATCACTATTTTATAAATGCCACTTTTAGAAGTTGTACAAAAGGGGGTGGTAATGGACGGAGCATCTGAACCAATCAAACACTCACACCCAGTCAAAAGATCTGGGTTTAATCCATCACCGTTCTTCAGCCCACTCTGCCACCCCAGTTCAGACATGGCTATATGCAAATCAGTCTGACCCTGTGCCTCATGGGAACAGTCCAGCCCGAACTGCTAAGCCATGCCTTCCCTGGACCGGAAACAAGCTTCCGAGGACCGGTTTCTGGCATTCCAGCCGTCTTCAGCCCGGCTTGCTTGAATCCAGTGGCAAAGTGAGCAAGGGACTCACGTCTAAGCATACCCTGCCACACTTATGGCGGCATCCCCTTTTGTATCACTTTTAGAAGTTGGCATTTCTGTGTGCTATGTGTCTGCTTGCCTGATTTGTATTGCATGTCTGGCTCTGGAGTGACAGGGGCTGGTGAGGTATGTGTGGCTCCAGGGAGGGCAGGGTGAGTCAAGCTAGGCTGAATGGTAGATCTGCATTTGGAGTAGTGGGAGGAGTAGTCCCCTGACCCTTAATAGGTCTGTGCCTGCCTGGGTGAATTCTGGCTCCTCCCCCATGTGGTGGTATGATGACCGAGCCCCCACCTGACAATGGAGAAAAGGAGCCCTGTAAACAGAGTGCTCCCAAAAAAAACAGAACCAGTTCAGACTGGTTTCCCAAGCCCTGTGCCAAGTGCAGAACAAAGGAAAATGGGATATATATATGCCAGGGCTGTGACCCCAGGAAAGTGTGCTTACTTCTACCTGTTTTGGGAGGCCGGAAGACTGCTGGGCAAGGAGGAACTGCAGTGGGACCCAGCTGTAGCTTCCTGGGGTCCCTACATGCTGGCCTGCCTGTGCCCAGCTCTCTCCCTCTGCATTTTGGACTTAGCACCTCATGATCGCTACCTTTATTATCCCCAGGACAGGGAGTGCTGCTGGGGCTTTGCAGCGCTGAGCTGCACATTGCTTCAAAGGGAATCCCTCGTGTAGGGATTCCCTCGTGCTGCTGGTGGACAGCGGGAGCCTACCCCGCATGGTGGGTGCTTCTGTAGCAGAGTGGGAGCCCACCCCGCACTGCCGCTGCAAAGGAAAGCGGGAGTCTACCCCGCATTTATGCCTGATGTCATTGGGAGCCCACCCTGTATTTTTTTGTGCTCTCCTGTAGCGGGAGCCCACCCCGCAATTGCCAGTCTCTTGAGAGGGTTCGCCATTTAGGAATTGTTGGCCTGGGAGCCAGGCGAGGTGCGCCTGACCTAGGGCGTGGCCAGGAAGAAGAAGTCCCAAAGCGGAAGACAGGCATTGGAAGCCTGACTGTGGGCGGAGCTCCTCATATGACAGAGGAGAGCCCCGCGTATTGCTGAGACCAGAGGAGACCCACGGGACCATGGTCCCGAAAGTGAGCCGGTTTTGAGAAGAGACGCCACCGAGCCTCCCCAGCATGGGAGGAGTCCCCAGAAGGAGACTGGAGGAGGCACGTAGCTGGCCTTGCAGTGAGGAGCCCTGGGGCTGTTCTTCTTTGTTCTGGCATTTTTTGTGTTGTCGGTAGGGTCGCCGGAGGAGGTCGCCCCGCCAGAGGGGACAGTGCGTGTCCCGCGTGCCCTGAGGAGTATCGTACCAGGGAGCTGGCAGGAGATCACCACGGAACAAAGACCTGGGTTGGAGGGCCTCCCAGGGGCTTTAAGTGGCACCCCAGGTTTGTGTGCCTGAGTCCTGCACCGTAAGGAGTTCCGGTGAGAGGGACTCGTAAGAGGCACAGGTGGTGCCTAAAGGGTTGCTGTTTTCTTCTCCAGGGGCACAGTGGTGCCAAGGCCCATTTTCACAGCTGCCCCGCAGGAGAGTGGGCAGCTGCAACGTTGGGGCGAGGGTTGGTTCCCTGAGTGGGAGCTGAGAGGCACAGTGGTGCCAGAGCTTAATTTTCTCAGCTGCACTGCAAGACCGCGGGCAGCTGCAATGGAGAGGGTAATTTATTTTAACCCCTTGCATGCTTTTGACAGCCCCCGGCCGTCATGCATCACGGTGAGCATGTGCGGAGGACGGCCGGGGGCTGTGTGAATCCCGCCCGCACATCGTGAAAATTTGATGCGCATGGAAGGGGTTAATAATGAGGAGGGGGTGAGTTGCACCACACGCCCCCAGTGCATTGCGCACTTTACTTTTGCTGCATTGGCAGCCAGCGGGCCACTAGGAAGGCGCTAGTATTGCGCCCTGACATTCTGGACAAAGAGCATTGGGCCCCCAAGAAAGGCCAGGTGGCGTGTCGTCATTTCCTTGGGTGGTACCTGTGTGCACTGGTAGGGTGCAAGGCCCTAAGGGATTGCATAATGTGTTCATGCCCAGTGTTTATACTTATGAAGACTATGCATGATGTGTTTTATGCCTAATGGGATGCAGACATAATGTGTTTATGTTGCTAATGCTAATGCTGAGTACAATATTTTGCCAGTAGTTACTGGTAGTGTGTTATTTTTACTACCTGTGCTTTCTAGAGGTTCAGGCAGTGGCCCGATTGGCCCTGTCCTGTATATAATCCCCTGTGAATAACACCTCCCAGCCAGGATCATGCTCAAACAAAAGGAAGTAAAGTCCACATTTGTAAAGCGCACAATCACCCGTAAGGGTCTCTAGGCGCTGGGGGCCGTCGGGAAGATTAAGCGAGCTATTGCCCAGAGTCACATGGTGCTGGGCTAACCTGCCGCCGGAGCCGGGGATCGAACCGTGGTCCCCAGATTCCAGCGTCAGTCGCCCTGGCCGCGGCGCCACACCTCTTCCACTTTTATTTTTTATTTAAAGGGCCGATGGCCCTTTAAATCAGCCTGTGATTTATGATGAACTGGAATTTAAAATAAGGGTGCACACACTTTCAACCCCAGAATATTAATAGGACACACTATCAAAGACAAAATATAAAAAAATATATAGATACGTAAGTAAGTCTAGATTTTCTATACCTAAGTCCACATATACGTGCCTACATGGTACATATATCTTCAAGGTACATAGATGTGGAGTTAGAAATAGTAAATCAATCCTCCCTTACGTGCACAATTTGAGCCATTGATGCTGATGGGGGCCACCAGCACTCATTTTTGGGGAGCAGCACAAATTTGTACTCATTTTATATTAACTATTGGAGAAAAACACACAAATGAGAAACACGTTGGATGAGGAAGATGGGAAAACAGGCCCAAGCAGAGAAAGCATGGGGCAAGAGTGAGATAAAGTGGTAGGGGATATCTGGAAGTGGATTAAAGAGGCCTGAGGGGAACTCGCACACTATGCAGTCTTGGTATCCGGTGTGCACATTTTTAATAGAACTTTGAGCACTTTTAGCCTTTTTAAAAATGAAGCACGGCCATTCTGCAATCACTCACCTTTCAATATTTTGTCCCTCTATATTTCTCTATCACAATATGTTAGTGGTTGAACAATAGCACAATCTAAAATAACAAAGTCACCTAATTCCCTGCATGGTGCTGCTCCAAACTGAAAGCAGACAACGTGTGGATGGATCCTACCAGCTGCGGTCCGTGCAGGTAACAGTGGTGGGGCGGTGGGGCCGGTGGGGCCGGGTAAGGGGGGATTTCAAGGGACGACGCTGAGGGAATATTAATTATTTATTTATTTTTCCCCCTGCATTGTCCCTCGAAATACCCCCTTACCCGGCCCCACTACCCCACCGCTGTTGCCTGCACTAACTGCGGCTGGATCCTACTGAGTCCTGCCCCGGTATAGGCAAATTACACTGGGACATAGATTCAGTATATTAAACTGGGGCCAAGCAGATTACCAATCTGGCTCAATTACAGCTGCCAAACCTGGGATCCAGCTGGATCCCCCTTCATTCCCACACCACTCATCTGCATTTTAGGGTGACTGAATGTCATGGTTTGTAAGCGAGTATTCAGTCCTTTCAAGTGAGTTGCAGGTTTTTTGTTAGTGCCAGGACGCCCTGTCAGCTAGCAGAGCACTTTGTAATCCTCATTCGTAGACAATCCGTAGGTGAAGGCTGGCATAGGATGGACTCTTACAACTAGTGTGAGGCTATGTGGTGCTGAATGTTTCCAAGAAACACCTGCACAAATGGTACCACTTGTCATCTTGGCTAATAATTTCAGCATGGAAGGAAAGTGCATTAGTCAGGAGATGAAGGGCGGTGCCAGCGACCCTCTGGGGCAGTGATCCTGTGCATTGATGGTAGCAGTGTTGGGAAAACAGCCATTCTCTGAGTGGTCTTTCCTGAGAACACGAACCAAGGCACAAAATCACAGAGTACAATACCAGAGGGTGTATAATGATGGGCTCCAATACCGCAGAAGAACCGCCTGTTTATGATCCTGTAATGTGTCAAATAAATTAATTCAAGCCAATGTTTCTCTGAGTTAGTGCGTTATTTTCAGGCAGAACAGTTCAGGAACAGTTCAGAAACAGAAAGAAACACATCTTGTTCACAGTTTTTGAGCTGTAGTGTCTAAAAATGAAGCTCTAATCTGGAGAAAATAGCTTAAATTATTTGACTTTATACACTGCATCAGCATGATGGTTACACCAGTCAGTTTGATTGGAGTGCCTAGAAATTTAAATCATTACTGCGTTCATAGTTGGGCTCGAAATCCAGATGTTGCTCTTTGTGTTGTGTGCTAGATATGGGCACTGAGCAGAATCCGTTTACATATATTGCAATACAGTCAAACCTCTTTCCTCAAGTGCAGTGGGGAGTGTGAGCCTTAACATGTCCAGTCATGTGGCATCTTGAGCTTATTGA